>NW_028300321.1:152500-450977 GCF_049724085.1 Artemia sp. Qi Xiang Cuo
GATTATATGTTCAAATATTGTAAGTGTTTAAGTGTCTTCTTATTATATCATAGATGTCTTAAAATTGTTGATTCTCCGGGATAATTAGTCCCAGCGGTTTTATATTGCCAGGCATTGTATCGTGTGTTGCATAAATAAAAGTATTATGTTATAGCCAACCTATCTACAATCTTATTTAAGTCTCATAATCTTTAAACCTGATAACAGAAACTGTTTACAGGTGAAACGGGTTTTGAAACAGGCGAAATATCCACATTTACTGTTTTCGTCTTTTCTTTTCACTGGCAGCAGTCTTTTTTTTTCATTGAGATTTTTCTCTCTGTTTATTTTTTAGTACATTGTAAAATGTTCCGCCTATCTCTTTCTCACTTTTTTTTTATATAATTAATTGTGGCCCCGTTCCTATCTTTAACTTGGAAAATACCAGACTAACAATTCCCAACAGTATAATAACATGCCAGGAAAAATATTTTACCACTATACCATCTAATTACAACTTTCATATCTTCGACAATTTTATCCATAGCCTTCACTTCACACCTCCATGGTCAGTAATTTTTGCTCTCTCCACTCTCTTTACATTTTATTTTGACAAAACTGATCACTAAGAAAATTTGTATACAATCCACCCCTCTTCTCTATAAAACTCAAAGCTTTTTCACTAATAGCCCTAGTTGAGTTCCTAATTTTTTTCCCCAGACACCATCAGTAACTAAGTGAGCTCAGGGACTACAAATGGCAGACGCACTGCTGAAATTATGCACAAGAAAAGTGTTCCAAGACTCATACCCTTAACTCAACTCTGTTGTATATGATTTTGATTATTTGAAAGTCGTTTTCCTAGATTTAGAGTTTTAAAAAAATCTGAATATAGCTTTGAATTCTGCTGAAATACCAAGAATTTTTTCAAATAAACTAAAACTAATAAAAGAAGGGCTGTAAACCCAAAATTAAGGTCAAAAACTTTCCACATATGAAATAGTCTAATCCGTAGAAACAAGGAGTGGGAAGAGATTTTAGCTAGAAGACTGCATCCACAGGATATATTTAAGCTAAGAACTTGGCCAGTATCCCCAAAAACTAATGGTGAGACCAAGTTGAACCAATTTCTGTGTGCTTTTTTAAATACTGAACTTGAGGAGGAAGGCCTGAGGTCTACCAGAAAAAAATTAAGAATTTTTTAATACATATTTTAAACGGGAATAAAAAATATTAATTTTTTCTTGAAATTTAGATGGAAAAATTACGTGAGTAGAATGTGTCTTATGGATTCTACGAGACATAAAGGAAAACATTTCTATGGAAGCTCTACACCTTTTCAAAGAGAGTAAGTGTCCCCTCTCATATAGGTAATACTTCTATGGAAGCTCTACACCTTTCAAAGAGAGTAAGTAGCTTTTCATGAGAAAGATGCTGTTCAAGGATGATTTACTCCTCTCTCTCTCTCTCTATCCCACTCAATTTGTTGATAGTAGCCCAGTTTCATTTTGGCGGTGAGAGTGTCAACACATGAAAAATGTTCCATACAAGTTCACTATGCATGTATACACTGGGCAGCTGGTCATCATGTGGGAATTGTACAATGATTTATGAGTATGATGAAAAGTGCAGATTATGCAACCCGTGTAAATTGCATAGAGAATATGCTGTACAAATTAAAGGTTGTAATTCCTGTCTTGAAGGGGTTTGTGACTCTCATCTTAGAGGGCACCTATGCTCGAATTACCACTATGATAAATGTAATCAGTGGGAGAATACATATCCGGGTATGATTGGAAAGAATCCTAAAAGTGATTTTAGTTTATTGCTAAGAGATTGGTATCGTCGTGGCTTTAGATTGTTCTGGGAGGAGGAGGCAGGTCAGCGATTCAGCTGTTGGAACAACATAAGAATTTGGTTTCTACGTCATCATTGTGAAGACAATGGCTACTATGATTATAAGCCCACTGATTTTTATTTGGCTGTGACGGAATATGATTTGCCACTTGAGGACACTGTTTGTGACATTGCTTCAAATAAGCAAATTGAAACTTGCGAATTCTATAAAATGAATGAGAATAGTATCATTGACTATACAAAGAGATATGATAAGAGTGAAGTTACACTCTATTGTAGAAAAAGTGACCCTGAAATTGCAGCACCTCAGGATCAGTATACTGTGAATTCAGGTAATCTACCTGCATTAGTTGTTCTCGACAAATATCTCTACCTAGTAGAAGATGAAATCTAAAGAGAAGAAAAGTTGTTTTTATCATGTATATACATTATTTTTATTAATAAACAATTCCACATACATTTTTAGATCAATATATTCGTAGGGCACTAAAATCAATATTAAACACGCTTGTGTTTTCCACTAGAAAGTCGTTCAATCGAGGAAAGTCAACGTAAATGTTGAGAAACTGCTTGTAGGTATAGCCAAGACATCTGAACATGAAAAAGAGTAGTGCATGAAAGCCGCATATCTTAGTCGTTAAATCCTGTCCTCTTCGTTGATTTTGAATAATAGTTTTCCCACTGCTCTCAATAAAGTTGCTGATGTGTGAAGTGTAGAATTTATATTATAGAACAAGAGGATCAAAAAATTCAATATTCTTTGCTGCTTGAAAGATGCATAGCCAATGGCCTGTCTTCAAAGTCGATGGACTGCTATTAACAATAATAAGGGTATTGATAACTCTTGGAATTTTTTCAATGAAGTCCGATGGTATGCAATAGGACTTGTACAGGGACATGTATGGATCCATATAAAATACGCTGATTATTTGGTTTGTGTTCATGGTGCTAGGTCTAGTAGAACACTGCCGTTGGGTGTCATTTCCCAATAGGTTTCAAATTGACTCAATGATATTAGCGTGATACTCTCAGTCAAAGCATCAGCAAATTTGCACTCTAAACGTACATTCCCTGTTCGTATTATACTCATATCCTGGGTACCCGACAGGTCCAAAACAATTACACCATGATTTTTTGAAAACATTGAATCAGTTACTCCATTTTTAAATTGTTTGGAGTCATGATCTAGGGATTGCATGGTCAACTCATACAGAGTTCTATGGGATTTTTTGTCAAATGATAGAGTGTACAGTTGAATACCATTCACTTTACACACAAGGCTAGATAAACCAAAAAATTAAAATCATGGGGGGATGCAGTCCAGGACCCAACGGCAATCCCACTCTTCACAAAGGCCAAAGCGAGTTTCGATGGGATTTCTCCATTGATAAATTATGAATCGTTATAACTACGAGAGCCAAAGGCAATGTGATGTTGATTGGTGATCGTATAGGGGACAAGAAGTTTAATGTTGTTGCCACTGGCTCTTAGCTTTTCCACTACCAATGCAACAGAGCTCATAACCTGTTGTTTTCGAAAATGAAGAATTGCCGATGTGATAATGACATTTGCATCGGGTGCTGCAGTAAATGTTTTTTTCAAAATAAAATTTGATGGAGCTAGTTGCAACTTTATGTCAATCGTGACGTTGGGGGGTAACCATTGGGATATAGTGAATATCTTATGATTTAATTTTTCAACTAAATGATACTCCTGGGTCACTGCAGTAGTCAACTCACCGTCAGTATCAACACCTGATGGATATTCATAGCCCAATGACTGTCCTCTCAACTCCTTATATGCTTTTGGTGTCATCATCATAAATTGTATGTAGCTTGCATAGTTGGATAAATTATTGCTAGTGCTCACCAATTTTCTATTAATAAATACATTAATTTGTTTGAACAGGTCGTGTAGAATACAATTTTCGTAGGATAGACCATCGGCAGCAGTTGGAGTTGTATTATCTGACTTTTTGTTCACCGCAACATTTAAATCAATAAATGTTGATGACAAATCAATGAAATAGTTTTCATTGGAAAATATTTGAAAGCTTATATTTTCCGAGAGGGGTTGTTGAGGATGAAATTGTTCACAGTAGCCATACTTGACACTTACATCAACATTTTCAGCATTGAATAGATTCAATTAGGAGCTGATTGACGGATGCGATTCCTTGTGGGGGTGATAAGTCATCTTAGGAGAAGAAATCCTTCTTTGATCTAACAATCTTTTTCTTTTTCTCATTATTGGTCTTCTTCGTTTTATACCTCAAAGTCCTTGTTAATGTCCTTCGCTTCCCGCCTGGCTAGAGACTGAGGAGTGAATGACGCGCACGCATCTCTTTTAATCCCTTCCCATTTTGCTGAGATTTTAATTGTTCACCAAAAGCTCTTGCTGAAGATCTAATATTTTCCTTAACACTCTCGTTGAAATTCTTACCCGACCCCCAGTCCTGTAGTGTTGAGGCAGCAAAATTTGATGCAGCAGGTACAAGATATTTTCTGGCAAGGGGTAGTGAAGAACAAAATAGCCTAGCAAACCAGCTACCAAGACCATAGCTAGACATTGTAGTAAGTCCCTTGTAGTAGTCCAATCCATGACTTATTTTACATGGACGCAGAGCACCAACATAGAAATTGATATCAGGACAGACAAATGGAATTCTTCTATTGGTCATTTTAGGTGGTGTCGAGGACGATTGGTTGAAAATGAAAAGTAATCATAGCTAAACCTTTTGTTATTGCTAGAGGGTCACCCAATTCACTTCTTAGTGTTAACTGACAGAGTTCCAAATACGAAGGGTTTACAGGAACATACTGAAGATGCTTTATATTATAGTGATGAACAAGTTTTAGTTGTTTTTCGTTCAAGAACACGTAGGAGGGGTAGTTTTGAATTACCAACACTCGATGTTTCCAAAAAGGATGCATACAGAAATATGCAAGAGTCCGAGGTGAAACCAGGTGGATAATTAGCAAAATAACTTGATCCATCCCGTTAACAGTGCCAGCGTTTTTCCCATTGATCATGTTCTGTTTAAAACCAAGAACATATCTCAGATTATCTTTGAGATGTATCATTTCAGTGTCAAAATATGAGGTAATTTAAATCCTATCGTGTTCCATTGAATAATTAAAATAGAATGTACTATTTCTACGATATGCGATTTTTCAATTGATTGTACGACACAAATCTGTCACACTATCATATTCTATATATTTCAACGTGACATGTGGATATTCACTAGATTTAAGTGCTTCAACCCATTCATACTCGACAAAGAGTGATCAATCGAATGGTATAACGTTTGAATTTTTTTATACGAATCTTGTTTGAGAATACTTTCTATAGCCTGAGCAAGTTCAAAACCTCTCTTTGACCGCAATGAAATGGTATATGCATAACGACTAAAAACACTGATTGCAAGTAGAATGTACTTGTACGGTGTATTGTGACGTCTTTGAATCTCATCTAGAGTTAAGAGATCTGCTTGCATTATATGCAATGGGAAAAAGGCTTTAGTTTTTCGATAATAATTAGCACGAAGCCAATGATTTCTATGCAGAGTGTAACTTGATTCATTTTTTAGATAGTCTTGTACACTTTTAGTGTGAACAAAAGTGACTTTGGAATGAGCGGTGGGGGAAGTTAAACTTCCAACTTCACCAATATTTTCATAAACACGTTTCAGAACTTCAACCATTTTGAACGTAAACACGTAGTGTAACGTCCACTACCCTTTTGTATTCTAGTGGTTGGTGGTGGTGGTGAAGTTGACTTGATACGTCTTCGCTTTTGTCTAGCTATCCTTAGTTTGCCTCACCTCATTTTCAAATCAATGTTTCTACTAAGTTTGCAAGTATTTTCCAAGATTGATTTAAAATCTTCTTCTTCTTCTTCATGTTCATGTTTTACTGGTGTCGACGAGGGAGCATGTTCATTTAATTTTTTTAGAATTTGCCTATTGCTAATAAGGCTTTTGGGAAAGTTTAATGTATTTAGAAAGTTGTAGAGATGAGTGTCGAATGATAATAGTCCTTTACGATTTTTAACCATATCATAGATTAAATCAAGTAGATTATAGCTCTTGCCCTGAATTATAATCCCTTTTCCCATTGCTATCAACCTGAATATGATCTTGACCACTTTCCATGAGATATGTTATGAGTCGTTTACTTTGTTCACGATATGAGTGGGGCATTAAATTTCCAATGCTCGACTCTATTGAATCCAATTCCTCTTTTTTAAATTGTGTTCCAGCAGTGATAGCAAAAGAATCCTGAGGGGATGGTTCTTTTTTTAGATCAATGACACTGGCTCTTGCACGATAGGGCTTATGTTTGTCCACTCGGCAAAGTGCATATTGAAGTTAAAGCAGTTTTTATCATCCTCAATATTCTCGTTGTCAATGAATTTACTCAGATTGTCCTCAAAGTGTTCCACAGGTGAAAGAGCGAGTTCTATTGGAGTCAATTTATAGGGTTTAACCATCTATAGAAAACTATTTACAAGTCCTACAATTATTGGCAGTAAAAGTGTGAAAAAGCTACCACCCGCCTGAAGAAGATGTTTCCTTTTAAAATTTTTTCTTTTCTTTTTACAGGCCAATGTATGTTAAATGGAACGATGTTGCTTTGCCTGATGCTTAGCTACTTCTGACAGTTGAATATTGCCATCGGTTAAATTTAAAAAAAGTTCGGATATTAGATTAATGAAATCATTGTCAATAACATGTTTGAGTATGGCTTTCCTAAGTGGGGGTTTTGAAGTGCTTAGAACAGAAAATAAATGCCTATTTTCAATTAGTTTCTTCAGTGTCATGATGGCAACTAATAGGTATTTTTACCGTTCACGGGGAGATATACTGTAATTTCATTGTCAAAAATATCTGTGACTACACGTAGATCCTCGGGTGTATTTTGATTAAGATCCAATAGGATGTAACTGTAGGGTTTACTAGTTGCCTGATTGTACGCTAAAAGTAGAAATTTGAAGGCGCCCTGATATATTTTTTTTATTGAGAGTTATTAGCGAGCTAGAATCACGAACAACTCTGTAGATGATATAGTAGGTGCAGTTCAATGCAAGTGTTCGCATACATTTGCTCTGATGAAAGAGATTGTGTAGAACTAGAGTAATGGAAATCTGTTCATGATGAGAGCGAACATTGATCAGTTGTAGTATTTCCTGGGACCTGCCAAATACTGTAACTTCTGCCAAATACTGCAACAATAGGAGATTTTTTTTGCTTTTCCACAAATATTTTATCGCAATTTTTAATTATTTTAGTTAAGAGTGTCGTTTTGTCTGACATTGATAGCCCACACAGAAACGATCTGAATGGTGTTTTAAATTGATACATGTTCCCTTTAACAGTTCACCTACAGCTAGCTGTAGACTATAGTTGTCTAATGACGAAACAATTTCCCTATTAGTAGTACTACTACTACTCCGTTCAGGAATAATGAGAAGAAGAACAAATTCAATAAAGAATCATATGTCTTAAATTATTAACATAAAAACAGCACTTTACAAATAATACATTACAGAAAAAAAAGCACATTAAACAAGAAAAATACACTTCAGATTTTTTTTTAAATTTATTTATTTATAGGAAAAACGAAAACATTTATTTTAAAAATGCACTAGAAAAAAAGCACTTTAATAAATATACTTTTTTTTAATTATAAAAAATACAACATTTAATGAAAAATACACTTAAAATAATATCGCATTTTTTTACACCATTTTTAATTTGAACACAACAGCAACAACAACAACATGTATATTTACAAAGTAAAAAAAAAATCTGCTCTAAGTAAAAAAAGATATCGTTGGTGGCGGCGCCCCCTACCCCCGCTGGCGGCCGAGCGAGCAGCCAAAGGCTCCCTCCCTGCTAGTGGCCGAACGGGTAGCGAAGGCCCCCCCTAGGTTTTGGGAAATTTGTTTTATCGGACTTTACTCAAATCGAGATTTACCGTATGAAAAACACATTCGGCTCGGTCGGAAGTTAAGTAGTGCCCAAGCGGGAGGGTACTCACACCGTCTTGAAAAACAAAGACCTTGTCGGAAATGGTACTCATGGCAATTTTTTCAAAATTTACTGTGAAACTCCTATAGTTTAACGAGCAAATTGCCAACAATTTCGCTCGTGGAATTGTATTTTCAGAAATACAATTCCTATAAACGTCCATGTCAAAATTATTATCCACATAGCGCGTAGGTACTCATTTGTATCAAGGAACACTGCATCCGATTTTGATCCCGTCTTCTCTCCAGTTTGATCAGTTTCCAAGATACGATCCCCATGAAAAACATATCCACCCCTCACTGGACTCTCGATAAACAGGTGCTGATCGATGTCAGTGATCAGCCCGGTTTGTTCCCCGCTAATTTTTAGGATGAGGTCCATTACCAAATGAGGAGATGAAAAATAATATCCTTTATCAAGATTAAATTCCTCATATATTTCGTCCGTATTTTTACACATAATGTCCACACAAGTGAGCACATCACTTGAAAAATACAGCTTGAAGTAGTCAAACCCATTTTTCAACCCTCCCTCTGCCCACACTTTTTTGGCAATACTGTATTCATCAGGAGTTCACCTTCGATCGTATAGACTGTCGTAAAACGACTCGATTGAGGGAATAGTTTCCTCGGCAAATCTCGACAAGGAGTTGTACTAATTATTAGGATACACGCCCTTGACCGTCAACAAATCATATAAATCATTTGGAAAATGTTGCTGGATAAGGAGGAAAGTGTTGCAGCCGTCATCGTTTTTCTGCACTTGAATTAATTGGCTCAAAGATTTTGGAAAAAACGGAAGGAATCTAAAAAGTGAATTTTATTCGTGTTCTCAACGTCGTCTTCAACATATCTCCACATAAACTCTAAAACAAGCATTTTTTCATTTGATTTAGGAATAATTTTGTAGGAAAAGCTGTCTATCACCAATGCATCATCCACAGCTCCATTTGTTTAAAGATGTGCCATTGCTGGTGGCACATACTTCCGATCGTAGTTAGAATTATGTATAAAAACCGGAAGAAAGAGCTTCTGTTTAATTTTTAAGTTACAAGAATTGTGAGCCCACCCCCCAAAGTTACTTTTCCCCGTTGAATTGGGGTTAATGTGGTGGTCATGATCCTGAACAGCATCTTTCGTAGCAAGAGCACCCCTACAAACCCAATAAACTGTCCCCTTTTCTAGTGCCCGAAGCTCCATATCTGATATTGACATTGGGTATTTGGTGTGACGCAATCGTGAAATAGATTTATTTGCTGTTTTTATTAAATACACCAATAATTTCTCCATGCTACCCTCCTCATCCATAGTCGCCAAAAACTTTTCCAATTGCATTTTATTGTTAGAATCGCGTCGGGCATGGGCATAGGAACACGCTACGAGTTTGTGTTCCTTGACTATATTTGGCCTTGATGGGTCCGATACCTCAAACAGTCTTGCTTCACAATCCGAAGATACTTCATCAGTCTGCAACAGGAAATTTTGGAAATTTTTAAATTGTAAAGTAGCTTTTTCTCCTATCGGTATTTCTACCCTTTGATTGCCATAAAGTTTGCAATATTTCATATGATCCGTGAATGTTCGTTCAGTTCTAAATGGGGAAAGACACATGGGACAATAGTGACGTTCCCCATATTTTTTGCCTTGAGACAAGAGTCGACATATTACCGTAACGGGGAAAAAATTACCGTAGGAGTTTACATCTTTGGGAGGTTCATAGACAATCCAAACCCAATTTTTAACATTATCTACCGACGGTGTCCTAACTTAATATCAAACTCCTTTTTTATTTGGTTTCTTTCCCCCATTTACAAATTCTGTGTCATACTGGAGAACAACCATCCCCAACCCAAGATTTTCATTTGCTTTTTCAAATATGGTTATTTCTTTTAAGGACATTGGATACTTTCCCTCTAAACAATCAAAACTTACTTTAGGGAATTTTTCTCCACCATTACGTGCAAGTCTGCGGAGATTTTTTATTGTTGAATCATCTTTCAATTTTTATGAGCTGCTGCTAAAAATGCATATTTAAAAAATTGCAACCCCATTTCAAAATTTAAACCCTGAACCCCTTCGGTAGCCGACAAATCTCGATGGCATTTTATTTTGTTACCCCGCCCTCCCATTAAAATAAAGTTTTTTTTAATCTAATGAGATTAGGATCCATATATTCAATGTATAAAATTGTGGACCCGCTTCCCTTCTCGTTAAATGTGTCCAAAGTTGATATTAATTTATTGACCCAATTGAAAAAGTTACCCTCAAATTCATTTAGACCAGGGTAAAAAGTTTGGTTGCCAGTTGAAAAATGAAAATAAAAAATGTCCCCTGTTGTCCACTTTTGTAAATAAACTTTTTAATTGACCGATGCCTTAATCCCCCCTGACCACCTTAATTCTGAATCTGAATCTCAATAAGTGCTCGAATTCAGTCAATGTACATGAAGAACATTTACAGGGTCTATTAAAATGACACCCCCGTCAACCATGTTTTCCTCAGGAGGATTGAAATCTACCCTCTGTGTTTGTAAGTGTCCTAGAGCAGATTCTAACAAATAAAATTCACGTAGTTCTGGGGACATGACCATATTTTTATGTCCTGCACCTATTTGCACAGGATATAATTCACTAATAATAAAGTCATCGTCAAAAATGTCCCCGGAAACATCAGATCTGACAATTTCTATAAGACCATTCATCTCTTTGGTTGTAAACTGGAAATCCGGGGGAATACTAAACGATGTACCCTCACTAACTCTGATTGTTCCGGTGAGAGTGGACAATTACCCATGATATTCTGAAGTCCTGGGCCAGGGAAGGTAGTTGTTTTTTTAGCCTTCCCCTGAAACTAAAATGAATGGACTGAGTTTTTTTTCTTTGAGGAAAGTTTTATCACAATTATAAAACACTATTAATTTTTTTATTAGTTGGATTTGTATTCATATTATTTATCAAACAAATGTATTTTTTTTCTTAATTGGAATTGCATTCGTATTATTTATCAAACAAACACATAATAAATTAAACGTTTGCCTATAGCATTATTTATAAAACAAGTGCATAATAAATTACGAATTTTATTAATAGCATACACACACACACAAACACACACACACACATACATAAGGGGAAAGATAAATTTATTTTTTTCTTACGTTTACAGCAGAAGAGCTGGCCAATGTCTTATACGATGGGTCCATTGTTATCAGGTGGGAAGAATGTAATTCTTGAGGATTTTGAATACTGTCTACCATAGCCAAACAATCATCAAATATTGACATATCCAAAGTACCAGGAGACTCTATAACACCTTCCTCTAAAATAGCTTCAAAATCGAACTCTTCATCCCTTGCTCTTTTTTCTGATGAATATACATTGTCCTAGAATATGGACCCAGTTATATTGATTGTCATAATGCATTTATTAATTTCTAGAACTTACACAAAAAAAGGGGGGTCGTACTTGCTAGGTGTAAAAGGTACCCACTACTGATATTTGTTCCAATTGTAGAAAGAATGATCGTATAAATTTTGTAGGGGGACTCTTTGGATTGGTAATCGGAATTCTTAGTGTCTTTTTTAAGATTCAGAGTGATTGGATGTTGTATCCCCCCCCTCCCAGGGCCAAGGGAAGGCATTCTTATTTTTCTTGTACAACATCCACTATTTTATAAAGTCAGAAACTATGCCAATTTTTCACCCCGTCTAAACTTAGTTTCCCTCCTAGCATTATATTGGCTAAACACTTGTCCCCTTCAGTTATATAAACTACCTAAAGAGACATCAATGCGTTGGCAATATATACTTCATAATTAAGAAAGACAAGACAAGGTAAACCTAGACTAAATAAATCGCTGGAAGAACAAGAAGCTTTTGTCCCACCACATCAACAACTAAAAGAAACAAAGTTACAGTGATATTTCTTTCATAATGAATAAGGACATGGCGAGGCAAAAGAAGAGTTTTTTTTGTCCCATCATATCAACAATTAAAAGAAACAAAGTTACGGCGATATGTCCTTCATAAAGATAAAGGATAAGCTGAGGCATAAGAAGAAGAAGTTTTTGTCCCGCCACCTCAACAATTAGAAAAAACAAAGTTACAGTGAAACAAAGTTACAAAGTTACACTGTCTTTCATAACGACAAAAGACTTATATGTGCATAGTCGTAAATTCCAATCTACTTAAACACATAGAAAAAATGAGAAGAGCCCTACACAGAGGCTTAATCAGATATATTTTTAACACGATGCATGAAACAAATAGCACAATTTTATTTTTACTTCATCTACTATTTATTCAGTATATTAATGGGGAGCGTTGTTCACCGCCTCTACAATAGCATAACCCAACATACGATAAAATAAAAAATAACACAATTTTTTATTATTTGGTCCGTTTTTTCGTTATTTATTCAGAATATTAACGAGGGACGCTGTTCTCCCCCGCTACAATAGCATAACCCAACATGGGGTAAAAGAAAAATGCATGTCAATTTCCACTTACGAACGCATGAGATATTTTTGCGAGCTAGCTACGAAGCCTTTTAGCCAAAATACCCTTTATACCTGGACAGCTGCTATAAAACTCATGAATGATATCCCCCCTTCACCCACATAAACTAGTCAAATCGAGCTTAATCAATTTTATATTCCATCATCTTTATGATATAAATTTCACTGAAGATAATGGAGAACAAAAAAAGCCCGATATGTGATTACTAGTCGCTATGGCAAACACAACGCGACGTTGGGTTAAATAAGTACCAAAAGTCATGTAGCAAAGTTAAGGTACTATCTGTTTAAGGTCTTTTTTTCTCTTTTTTTCCCATCCCCCGCCCTTTTTCTTCAACATCCCTATTCCCTATTCCTATGCGAAATTGTGAGCACACTATAAAGCTGAAAACTATCTGATAAATGGGGGTTACCATGGAAATTACAGGTAGGTCGGTAGAAACTGTTCGAGGTGCGAAGTGGATCACACTATCCCTGCTCAAGTTCATGGACCTGATTATGTTTGTGTCAGTGCTAACTGGGCCGGCATCAAACTTCGACCGCTTTTGACTTGGGGTTTGAATACCAGTGTCCTGGAATATAAATTAATTTCAGTTTTTCACTAGGTAACTTTTGGCCTCATAGGCTTGAATCACAATCTACTTAAGCTCATAGAAGAAAGAACGATAGTCCTAGGTGGAGCCTAAGCCAAATATATTCTAAATACAATGCATAAAGAAAAGAAATGAAAAACAATTTTGATTATATAACTCGTCTGTTATTTATTCAGAATATTAATGGTGGGGTTGCACCCCTCCCACCTACCCAAAGCCCACTCCAAATACAATAATGATATTGTTTGTATTTAAAGAAGACGTATTGTACAATTATAGTCTTAAAAAGGAGATATTTCTTTAAGGCACATAAGAAGCATTTATAGCCGAATAGTCTATACCTGTATGGAATGCCATGAAACATATTTTAAAATAGGATATATGAAAAAATAATACAATTTTGATTATGTACCTGATCTATTGTTTATTCGTAATATAAACAAGGATTCCCCTTATCACGGGTCCTTTTTTTATCTAAAATAATTACACATGATTATTAGCCGAGAAGGCAATGTTACTTTCGTCGTGTTTGCCTAATTAAGACCGCATTGAAATATGGATGGAATTTGACGAGAAGCGAAAAAGCACTCTTTTAGTCAAAATATCTAAACAGCTGTTATAGAGCATGCAAATTTATCGTAGATATTTAATTATGATTGTTTACTTCGTCTATTATTTATTCATAATATTAAAGGAGGGTTTGCGTCCCTCCCACCTCCCCAAAGCCCACTCCAAATACATTGACGATGTTGTTTGTATTTAAAGAATACATTTGTTCAATTATAGGCTTAAAAATATGATATTTCTGCAAAGCACATAAGAAATATTTAGAGCCGAATAACCTATACCTGTATAGAATGCCGTGAGATATATTATTAAAAACGATCTAAGAAAAAATATACAATTTTGATTATTTACTTCATCTATTATTTATTTAGAATATTAATGGGGAGCCCTCCTTCCCAAACTCCTCTTTTTTTCTACAATAATTACACTGATTATTAGCCGAGTAGGCGTTGTTCCTTTCATCGAGTTTGCCTAGTTAAGACTGCAGTGAAATATGGATGGAATTTCGTGCGAAGTGACAAAAGTGCCCTTTTAGTCAAAATATTTAAACAGCTAATATAGGGAATGCAAAATTTATCGTAGATACGTAATTTTGATTGTTCACTTCGTCTATTATTTATTCAGAATAGTTATGGGGGGCGCTGCCCCTTGAATTCCACAATACCCAATCCCAAAAGATGACAATTACAGATCTTTTTCAATTATATATGACAATGAAGATAATTGCTATCTGTTGAGTTAAAATAGAAATATGCATTGTGAACTAGCTTTTTTAGCCAGATACCTTTATACCTGGACATCTGGTGTGAAACTAGCGAATAATGTGTGGATCACGTTTTTATGATAATTCAAAAATAATGTATATTTACTTACCATCATGATCTCGATGATCTTCATCTAATAAAATGCAGAAATCTCGATGATCTTCATCTAATAAGAACAGAAGATTTATTACTAGAGCAATCATAAATAGCCTATATCAAAGAACTGCATTTTGAATTCCTTAGTTTGTTACAAGTTCAGTAGGTGTAGAATGCTGGATGACCCTCTTTTCAGTACAAATTTTCCCATAAACATTAAATGGATAAATGGCTTAATCAATTTGCAAACAGAAAAAATAAGATTAATACTACTGTATAACATAACGGCAATATATATAAGTGGGATGCACGTTGCTCCATTTGGGGAATGGCATAGTAAAGCACCCTCAGGGACAATATAAAAAAGGAACGATAATTATTTTACAGTAAATTTTTAAAGGTTTGGTGTCCGTTTGGCTATAGTTTTGCTTAGATCCTGTAAATCCTTTTCGTTCAGGTGTTTAGCTCTTTTCTCAGTGTTACTGGTAAAATATGGTGTTTGATGGTAAAACGATCCGTAAAGTCATTTATTTTGCTTACTCACTTGACAAAGGAACTATAATTGCGTGTATGGGTTATTATAAAAGGAGTGTCAGCACTTGATATGCATTTTGGCATTAGTTTGAAAAGATCAAAATTGTCCTAATCACTCAACTAAAGTTTTGTATTGGCGTAGTTTTGTGCAGAAAATAGAGAAAAATTGCAAAAATAGCAATTGTAAAGTTTCAAAGTCTGACCACTTTTTGATCTATACAGTACGTTTGACCACCCGTAGCCTGCTCACATGAATTGCTAAAGTAATTTCTTTTCTTTTCTAGGATTTCTTTTGGACTTTATATCGTCAGCAGTGATAGATGGTTTTACCTCAGCAGCAGCCTTGATAATATCTTCAACACAGCTAAAATCTTTATTTGGTTTAAGTTATAAATCTGAAGGTTTTCTGGATACTTTACTTCAGTTTTCCAAACATATAAGGGAATTTCGGCTGGCTGACACAATAATGGGAGTGATTTGCCTAATATTTTTGTTCTCAATGAGAGTGAGTAGCTAATAAGCAAGACTAATTGATTATGGTATTGTGCGTGCGACTAATGTCTCACAAAAAAAGAGAATAGACAAAATTGTGAAGTAGGACATTACGCATAAACTTTATCTTTTAATTGGAAGAATTAAAAAGCAATAAACAAGAAATAAAGTAGCTGGATAAATAGAAATTAAACAAATTAAAGACATTAACCCAAAATAAATAAAAAATCAAGCCCTCACGAAACATCTAACGACTGGCAAAATTTTTCTTTTAGAAGCAAGAAAAGATTGGAGTACCTAAAAATTCAACTTTGGGCCCTTTAATTTTTTATTTTATGCTAATGATATTTTGAAATAAGGACTTACCTTTCACTTTGTTGACGAGACAGTCTGCATTGCTTCTGGAATTATTCAAGATTGTTTCAAACCTAATTTGATATTATTATCAGGCTAACATGGCTTTGCATTCTCCTTCTCCTCCCATCCTATTCAAAGGTTCCGTCTCTATTCCATCCTGTGAGGCTTCCATTTCCCTTGAATCTAATTTTTGACATCCTCCCAAACGGGATGAACCTGCTTTTTGTTTGTTCCGAGACGTTTTCCTCACAAAGAAAATCTGGAGAAATCTCTCATCGTTTATTTGAAGAACGTGTCCGTGCAATCTTACCTTCATATCATTATAGCCTTAGAAAACAGGATTGATCTATATTTTTTTTTAAATCTTACTGTTTAATATACGGTCATTCATTGGGGAACCCATAACAATTTCTCTGGAAAAAATCATCATCTGTTTTTGGACTGCCAAAGTTTCAAAACCATACGTTCCCACTGTGATGATTGTCACTTCTGATCATTGACAAGGCAACTGTTCAATCGATCCTGCTGTATGCATGTGAAACTTGGCTTTTAAAGGCAGAAGAAACACGTTCACTGGAACAATTTGACCATCGCTGCATGAGGCAAATAATACGGTTTAGCCGTTGGTCTCATATGTCAAACGCTGAGGTTCAAAGGCGTTTTGCCCAGAAGGCCCCGCCTCGGTAATCATAAAACAACAAAGACTGAAATTCCAGGGACACACACTACGAGGACCAGTTAAAACCATGTCCAGAGAAGTCCTCACCTGTGATCCCCATCCAACTTTGAAACGGAGATCAGACAGCCAAGTAAAGAATCTCTGGCTGACATTCAAGAATGACATGGATCCTTGGGTTGGCTTCCGCCGACATGGGTGTCATTGAGACAAGGGCTGGCTGAAGATTTCAGAAGAGGCTGCTGCTGACAAATCGTGTGGGACTACGTAAGTCATCCCATCGTTTATTTGTGCCGTGCAGGATAGATTTTCGTCTGGTTCCCGCCAAAAGTAATTAAGTAAGGAAGCTGGGTGAGCAGACTTATCTTTCTACTCTGCAGAACTTTTTTCAACTATGAAAAAACAAATTTGCCTAGGTTATTCTAATTTTAATATCTTTACTACACCCACTGTCTTTGCTAATAGTACAACCATGGTATTTGAAGCTTTCCACCTGACTGATCTTCTTGTTACCCAGCATCAGCTCTTAATTTTCCTTTATTACTAGTCTTACTGGCTTGATCTTTTTAACATTAATGATTATAATTATTCTTTGGCCGTGATATCACAAAACCTCTACAAATTCATTAATTTTGCTGATATTTTCATCTAATTCCAAGAGAGTTTCCTTTTTCGTTTGATTCCTTGTTCTCCCATTGCTTTTGTCATGTTCCTTAGGACAAACTCCATCACAATGATCCTTATAAATGGGAAAAGAAAACATCCCTGCTCAACTGCTTATCTAATATAAAACCAGCTGCTATATTTATTTCCTACCATTACAGCAGCAATCTTCTTGTCATAAACAGCACTGATCACTTCTAGTAGACAATACGAGGATAGGACCTATGTTAAAGGATTTCTGTCAGCCGAATCAAACACCTACTCATATTCTACAGAATTGAGAACAAGAGAGATTTGATGAAATCACGTGCTTCTCGATTTTAATCTAAAAGTTAAAATTGGGTCAACCCATCCTCTCACCCTCCTATAACAACACTGTCCTTCTCTTAAAACCTTATCTGCAAAATTCTCGAAGCATAAAAATTATCATCTTACTTAGTTATTTTCTTTCTATAGAAACCCAGCTATTGTCTCTACAATCACCACACTCACTCTTATTCTTTAAGTAATAGAGGGATTTAAATAAAAATTTTTTAAATTGCTAGTCACTTCCCCCTTTTTAAAATATAATACTAATAATTATCGTTATCTTAGGCTTAGTAATCACCATATTTGAAAAAAATCATTGACCATACTATCAAAGCCTGAAGTATTTTTAGTGTTAAATCCTTTTAATACTATCACTAATTCTTCCTTAAAGAATAAATTTACCTTCACATCTAAAGGGTCACAAACTTTTCCATTCTTCTATATTACTTTTCCTGGGATTCTATTATTATTTAGCAGATTCACAAAATGGTCAACCTGTCTCATTTCAACTCTTTTCTTATCAGTACTTGTAGCCCTCCTTAGATATATTTAACTGGTAAAAGTCCATATAGGATACTAGCCCTCAATTTACTAATATTTCAGTTAAATATTTTTTAAAAATATGCCACCTTCCATATCTTCAGAAATTCTGTCCATAGCCTATACCTCTCTAATTCATATTTTAATGCTTTCTTCCCTACATTCCTCTTGTTTTGCATATAATCTATCACTCAAAGAGTTTCTCAACATGCCCCTCCTCTTCTCTATTAAACATAAAGCATTTTCATTTATTAACTAATTTATTTATTTATTTATTTATGACCCGTCATACACAAAAATTGCAAAAGAAGGAGTAAAAGGAGAGAACAAAAAAAGAACCAAAAAATATATTTGTGCAGTCACACTGATGTTGCTACTACTTTGAATCAGCCTGTTTTGACATGAAACTTCTCACAATTTCACACTTTAAGCTTGAAGGCACGTGACCAGGTTTCCCGCAGTTTGACCATTTGATTTGCCTTGTACATGGTGAAAGTGGAGTTGAGGCATGTGACTCTCCGCACTTGAAGCAATTCTCGTCACTTCCGCAGATCTTTCCTATATGCCCAAACTGTTGACATTGGTAGCACCTTTTAGGCATAAATACATCTTTTTCGAGACGGAAGTGGTCAAAGTTGATTTTGAATCCTGCTCTTACTGCATAGTCAAGTTCGCTTTAGCTTTGAAAGTACAGTTTAAAGGCCGAGCTGTTTCCTATGCGGCTGTTTCCTACTTCGGAAGACTTTGGGTTAGCAGATTTAATATCTTCTTTGTTTACGCTTTGTGGTATTCTTTTCACTACAGCCATGAAGGACCGAATTTTCACCTCAGAAGAAGGCGGGTTCTTGCTTTAAGTTTCCAAGGGTAAAGCTAGAGATTGAGCTAGCTTTTCGGCACTCACCTTGTCTGTTAATTTTATTTTCCACCATTTCGGGAAAGTGCTTATTTCAGTCACTTTAGATTCAACACCGACACGGAAAATTCAGTCCTTGTGGTCGCGGGGACCCATAGCTTTAGGTTTTTTTTTTGACGACTACAGAATAAAATGACCTTTCAGCTGATTTTGAATCAGTGCTCAACTGGACTGGAGAGGCTTGGGGAGGGGGGTCCTGAAGTTCGAATTAAACTATAGTTCTAGTTGGTTCTCGATCTTTTTGAGCCGGCGGGAAACGTCGGCTCTCGATTTCGTCGGGTTTAACGGAACGTCGGTGGGATCAGTAATCACAAACATTGGCTCCAGTAAAACTTTTCAAACCTGTCAGCAATTTCTGTAAGGCTGGTCTCTTTGTTTACATTGTGCTTGCAACGAACATTCACTTTAAGCGCTTCAAGAAGCCTGTGCCATGCTCTCTGCAGAGCCGTCTTGCTAAACAAAAATCACACGCTACGTCAAAGGCATCCTTCAAATCTTCCTTGTTATCGCGGCATCTCTGTAAGTAGTTCAGCACAGGATCAACTATTATTTTATGCATTTCCTTGCAGACGAAAATTCCGATCCGATAAACTGCAATACGTAACTGACAGATTTTTATTTTACTTCTCATCGAGTTCATTTAATCAACTGGGTAACTGAATTAATTGAGAGGATTATACTTCACCAAGCCAATTGTTGTTACGAAATGAAATCCCATTTTAATGTTCTCACCTTGAGATCTAAACAACGACTGGCGGCTATACACGGCTAAACACGGCTATATCTAAACACGGCTATATATATTCGTGTTTCCTACTTTCTTCTCCATGACACGATCAGTAGAATCACATATTATTTTTCTAAAAGTCTTTAATCCATCTTTATAATTGTCAAATAATAAACTCTCCAGTTTTGTAGCCTATTAAATTATTCTTGGAAAGTTGCTCTCATATTTACATCCTGGAATCTATAATCCTTATAGTTGTGCCGAAGGTATTTACTCTTCCTCAGTATTAATTAAAAAAAAACTTTTTCCACAAAATAAGTTTTTCAAAGAAAAAAAAGAACTCCATGAAATACAAAATTAGTAAAAATAAAATCAAATAACCTACCAAGTGTTAAACTACCACAAATCAGCATCGATAACTAATGAAACCCAAAACGAGCAGAAATTACAACAAATAATCGAGCCAAACACAAAACGAGCATAAATTAACATGATTAGGTCTCAAAACCCCTATGCCTTCTCAAGGCCAGAACATAATTTGCGCTTTACTGAAAAAAAAATTAATTTTTTTTACTTTATAACTTTAATAAATCAATTAAGATTAACATGTTGATTATTAAATATCCGTATATGTATATTAAAATGACAATGCACATTCATTTGTATTTTTTCAGTAAAAGTGCAAATTATGTTCTGGCCTAGGGAAGGCTTAGGGATTTTGAGCCCTACTCATGTTAATCTCTGCTTGGTTTGAGTTTGACTCGATTATTTATTGTAATTTCTGCTCGTTTCGGGTATCATTTATTTATCGATGCTGATTTGTGGTAGTTTAACACTTGGTAGGTTACTTGATTTTATTTTTGCTCATTTTTGGTTTAATGGAATTCGTTTCTTTTCTTTGAAAAACGTATTTTGTGGGAAATTTTCTTTTAATTATTGTCTGTTCGTTTTATATAAACAAAGTCTTTTAAGGGAAAGAGAAAATAATTCTTTAAATCTTTTCGTTTTTTTTAAATTTTATAGTTTGGCCTGCTATTTGTATACTTGAGAAAAAAATTCAGCAATTTTTGAGAACATACACCCTTTTAAAAATCTGGACACAAACAGTAGTGGCTAATTTAGTTTCATATTTTCTCTAGTTGACCTGAAATAGAAAACTTGATACAATTCGCCCAAAAAATCTGTTTACCTTCTTTGATAGCTTGGATACACTTACGCTATTTTGATTTCGTTAAATTCTAAGAACAGAAGTAGTCCCGAAAGTTTGAACAGAATACACTAAGTCGTTTTTGGGGTACTGCTGAGATGCCTTATTAAGAGTTAGCAGTTACACAGTGAACTTTGAGTTAATCTTAAGGCAGCATTTAGTTTTTAAACATAATGGGCAAATGGGAGGGTGAACGTGGGAGGGGGACTAGTTGCCCTCCAATCACTTTCGACTAATTGAGAGCATTAGCCCTTTCTATTTTACATCAAATGAGCCCTTTTCGAAGTTTCTAAAACAACTCGATTCGATACGAATAAAAATAAACTGATATTAGTGGATTATATAGAATATTTCGGATATATATTATGGAATCTTTGGAACATTATTTCAACAAAATTTGTCACTGAGATTCTTACCTTACTTAAAGATAAGTTGCTTTTACTTTTGTCCTCTCCTAAATAGAAAATGCCTGCATTTAAAGAGTTTGATATCGCGTAAACTAACATCAAAAATTATCCTCATTGGCCAGTAAAGATACTAAAAGTGTCCAAGGATAGAGGAAACCCATCATATTTGGTATTTTGATATTGATAGATATAGTGTTAGCTTAGGTAAACATAGTGTTGGAAAATAAAATGCTAAAGGTTACTTACTGGTACAAGTTTGCTGGTACGAAAATTTAGTTATAACCGATAAGGTATTTGGTCACTAAATAGTAATCATGTTAGAATGGTATTCACAAGCTGGTAAGGCAGCTAAACCTATCAATTATGTTACTATGAACCGAAGATTGGCATGATTAACAAGAGATACTAGGCTATACAGGCGTGCTGTTATTGATGTTAAATGTTAAGGACACCATCAGGTAGTGTCTAGGGTTAATAAAAATCTGATCATTGGCAGCGTAATAGCGCGGCCTAAGTAAAGAACGATTTTGGCACAATGTATTATTTATATTTTGTTTCCTTTTTCATCCATACCAGGGCACTTCATATCGAAGGAGTTGTCGTAGAAACTTGAAAAAGGGCTGATTCGATTGGAAATTGGAACGGCAACTGCCCTTTTTAATGATCGAAAGTGCTTGGAAGGCGACTAACACCCCTTCCATGGCCATCATTTCCCCAAACACATCCAATCAAAATTTTGAGATATCCATTTTGTTCAGCGGAGTTTACTTCCTGATAGAAATTATATTTTTGAGGAGGAAACTCCCTCAAAACCCCCAGGGCAAGGGTTGTAAGTTATGCCCTGGGGGCATATAAGGCTCTTATAGAAAGTGTTTTCGTAGAAACTTCAAAAAGGGCTCGTTCGATTGGAAATTCAAAGGGCTAATGCCCTTTTAAACAGTCGAAAGTGATTGGAAGGCAACTAACCCCTCCCTCCTGCCCACCTTCTCCCCAAACACATCCAATCAAAATTTTGATATAGCCATTTTGTTCAACGTAACTGAAAGTTCTGCAAACTAGGTCTTTGAGGATGAAAATCCCCCAACAGCCCTCAGGACAAGGGTTGTAAGTTATGTCCTGGGGGAAAATAAAGTTTTCATAGAAAGCGTTTTCGTAGAAACCTCAGCCCTTTTTAATAGTCAAAAGTGATTGGAAGGCAACTAACACCCCTTCCACGCCCAGCATATATCCAAACATATCCAGTAAGAATTTAAGATACGCATTTGGTTCAAAGTAGTTGAAAGGTTTGGAAATTATGTCTAAGAGGATGGCACTGCCCCAACAGTCCTCAGGGTAAGGGCTGTAAATTATGCCTTGGGGGCTATAAGGTTTTTATTGAAAACTTTGTCGTAGAAACTCGAAAAAGGGTTCATTCGATTGGAAATTCCAAGGGCTAGTGCCCTTTTTAATGGTCGAATGCGATTTGCAGGCAACTAACCCTCTATCACGCCCACCTTTTCCCCAAATACATTCAATCAAAATTTTTAGATAGCCATTTTGTTCAACGCAGTTAAAAGTTTTAAAAATTAGGTTTTTGAGGATGATAGCCCCCTCAGAGCCCTCGGGCAAGGATTATATTTTATGCTCTGGGAGCATTTAAGATGTTTATAGAAAGTGTTGTCGTAGAAACTTAAAAAGGGCTCTTTCAAATAAAAATTGATATGGGCTAGTGCCGTTTTTCTTTGTCAAAAGTGATTGGAAGGCTTAACATTTTTATAGTAAAGATTAATGTGGGTACAATGTATTATTGTTTTTTTTTTGTTATTTTTTTGTTTCAACCAGGGCACTTCGTATCGAAGGAGTTGTCTTAGAAACTTCGAAAAGGGCTCATTTGATGTAAAATAGAAAGGGCTAATGTTCTTAATTAGTCGAAAGGGATTGGAGGGCAACTAGTCCCCCTCCCACGTCCACCCTCCCATTTTCCCATTATGTTTAAAAACTAAATTTTGCCATAAGATTAAATCAAAATTCACTGTGTAACTGCCAACTCTCAATAAGGCATCTCAGCAGTACCCCAAGAACGACTTAGTCTATTAAAATAAAAAAAAAACAAGTTTTTTAAACTGAAAGTAAGGAGCGACATTAAAACTTAAAACGAACAGAAATTATTCCGTATATGAAAGGGGCTGTCCCCTCCCTCAACGCCTCGCTCTTTACGCTAAAGTTTTTTATTGTTTTAAAAAATAAAGTTGTGAGACAGAGTCAAACTTTAGCGTAAAGAGCGAGGCGTTGAGGAGGGGACAGCCCCTTTCATATACGGAATAATTTCTGTTCGTTTTAAGTTTTAATGTCGCTCCTTACTTTCAGTTTAAAAAACTTGTTTTTTTTATTTAATTTCTGATCGTTTTTTATTTAATGCAGCTTTTATTTGCATAAAAATTTTACTTTTCTTTTGCTAAATGGATGTCTTTACAAATTAACTTACGTAACTAACTTCTATATTCGTAAATTTTTCTTCTGGCAAAAAATACAAAGTTGCAGATTTTTTCAGATATGAGCTTGAAACCTATATAATAGGGTTTTCTGATCCACTGAATCTGACGGTGTGATTTTCATTAAAATTCTTTCACTTGTAGGGGATGTTTCCCCCCTCTTTAAAAAATCGAGTAAATTTTCTCAGGCTTGTAGCCGTTGATGAGTAATACTAAACTTAATAAAATTTATATATTTAGGATCAGCATTATAAACACATTCTTTTGATACATTTATTGACATCAAACTTCCGTTTTTAAAAGTTTCGATTGCTATTGAGCCGTATCGCTTGTTTTTTATTGTTTTTTTTATTACGTATATGTTATTACGTATATGAAGGGGTTCTCCCCTTAGTCAATACCACTTGTTAAAAAAAAATTTGATTCACAAACCGCTGAATCACAAAGGCCGTGTAATTAGAATGGATAGCTCTTTTGAAAGCAATAAAAAAAAACTGTCGCGTAAAGAGCGAGGTATTGACTTGGGGGAGAACCCCCTCACGTACGTTATAAGTTCTGTTAGTTTTAAATTCTAGTGTTCCTTCTTAAATTTCAGTTGAAAAAACTTGTTTTTTTTTTATTTAATTTCTGATCGTTTTTTAAATAATGCTTGGAAATCCAGCACCCCTTTTATAGAAATGTCTCTTACCCCAAAGAAACATCCTCCACGGAAATATTCTCCAGAGTAACCCCCTCCTCTAGCCCCCCCCCCCTCCCCTCCAGAAAAAAATCCTTCCTGAAAATGGTTGTATACTTCCCAATAACCAATAAATAATGCTGGCAAGTCCGGCGCCCCCTTCATGGCAATTTCCCTTCCCCCATGAAAACTTCCTTCATTAACAGATACTCCAACATATCCAACTACCCACCCTTACCTCCCACTAACAGAAAAAAAAACACCAGAAAACTTCTGTATAATTACCAAAAACCCAAACTATAAGTTAACAATTGGTAAATTTAATAAATTTTAGCCCACCCGCTGGGAACTTCGGGGGATTATGTCACCCTAAAAGACATATTTATCATATTTTCGACCATGTTGAACAAAATGGCTATCTAAAAATTTTGATCGGGTGACTTTGGGAAAAAAATAAGCGTGGGAGGGGGCCTAGTTGCCCTCCATTTTTTTGGTCACTTAAAAAGGGCACTAGAACTTTTAATTTCCGTTCCGATGAGCCCTCTCACGATATTCTAGGACCACTGGGTCGATATGATCAGCCCTGGGAAAAAAAAAAAAAAAAAAAATAAACACGCATCCGTGATCTTTCTTCTGGCAAAAAATGTAAAATACCACATTTTTGTAGATAGGAGCTTGAAAACTCTACAGTAGGGTTCTCTGATACGCTGAATATGATGGTGTGATTTTCATTAAGGTTCTATAACTTTTAGGGGGTCTTTCCCCCCTTTTTTTGAAAATCAGCCAAATTTTCTCAGGCGCGTACCTTTTGATGGGTAGCACTAAAGTTGATGAAAGTTATATAGTTGAAATCAGATTAAAATCTAATTCTTTTGATATATCTATTGGTATCAAAAACCCGTTTTCTAGAGTTTCGGTTACCATTGAGCCGGGTCGCTCCTTACTTACAGTTCGTTACCACGAACTGTTTGATGTTCAAACTTTAGGGACTACGTCTGTTCTTAGAATTTAACAAAATAAAAATAGCGTTAGTGTATCCAAGCTATCAAAGAAATTAAACGGATTTTTTTGGCGAATTGTATCAACTTTTCTATTTCAGGTCAACTAGAGGAAATATGAAACTAAATTAGACACTACTATTTGTGTTCAGATTTTTAAAAGGGTGTATGTTCTCAAAAATTGCGGAATTTTTTTCTCAAGTATACAAATAGCAGGCCAAACTATAAAGTGAAAAAAAAACAAAAGATTTAAAGAATTATTTTCTTTTTACCTTAAAAGAATTTGTTTATATGAAACGAACAGACAATAATTAAAAAAAAAATTTCCACAAAATAAGTTTTTCAAAGAAAAGTAACGAACTCCATTAAACCAAAAATGAGCAAAAATAAAATCAAATAATCTACCAAGTGTTAAACTACCACAAATCAGCATCGATAACAAATGAAACCCGAAACGAGCAGAAATTACAATAAATAATCGAGTCCAACTCAAAACAAGCAGAGATTAACATGAGTAGGGCTCAAAATCCCTAAGCCTTCCCTAGGCCAGAACATAATTTGCACTTTACCGAAAAAATACAAATGAATGTGCATTGTCATTTTAATATACATATACTGATATTTAGTAATCAAAATGTTAATCTTAATTGATTTACTAAAGTTATAAAAGTAAAAAAAATTAATTTTTTTTCAGTAAAGTGCAAATTATGTTCTGGCCTTGGGAAGGTATAGGGGTTTTGAGCCCTAATCATGTTAATTTATGCTCGTTTTGAGTTTGGCTCGATTATTTATTGTAATTTCTGCTCGTTTTGGGTTAATTTCTGCTCATTTATTTATCGATGCTGATTTGTGGTAGTTTAACACTTGGTAGATTATTTGATTTTATTTTTGCTAATTTTGGATTTCATGGAGTTCTTTTTTTCTTTTGAAAACTTATTTTGTGGAAAAAGTTTTTTTTAATTAATATTGAGGAAGAGTAAATACCTTCGGCACAACTATAAGGATTATAGACTCCAGGATGTAAATATGAGAGCAACTTTCCAAGAATAATTTAATAGGATACAAAACTGGAGAGTTTATTATTTGACAATGTTAAAGATGGATTAAAGACTTTTAGAAAAATAATATGTGATTCTACTGATCGTGTCATGGAGAAGAAAGTAGGAAACACGAATATATATAGCCGTGTTTAGATATAGCCGTGTTTAGCCGTGTATAGCCGCCAGTAGTTGTTTAGATCTCAAGGTGAGAAAATCTAAAATGGGATATCATTTCGTAACAACAATTGGCTTGGTGAAGTATAATCCTCTCAATTAATTCAGTTACCCAGTTGATTAAATGAACTCGATGAGAAGTAAAATAAAAATCTGTCAGTCACGTATTGGAGTTTATCGGATCGGAATTTTCGTATGCAAGGAAATGCATAAAATAATAGTTGATCTGTTTTTGCTGAATTAAAGAAAAAAACAAAGTTTTTTTAACTGAAAGTAAGGAACGACGTTAAAACTTAAAACGAACAGAAATTATTCCGTATATAGGGGGCTGTCCCCTCCTCAACGCCTCGCTCTTTACGCTAAAGTTTTTGTATTGTTTCAAAAAATAGAGTTGTGAAGAATAGTCAAACTTTAGCGTAAAGAGCGAGGCGTTGAGGAGGGGACAGCCCCCTTCATATACGGAATAATTTCTGTTCGTTTTAAGTTTTAACGTCGTTCCTTACTTTCAGTTAAAAAAACTTGTTTTTTTTATTTAATTTTTGAACGTTTTTGAATTAATGCAGGTTTTGATTTTGGCTCACCGTACATGAATAATTAAAACAAAATTTGCATATTATATTTGGTTAAATGGCTTTCTCGAAACTTGTTTAATTTTATTTACGAACGTTTTTATTAGTAATAAATATACGTAACTTGAATTAACTTACGTAACGAACTTCTATAATCATAAATTTTTAACACGTATATTAGGGGGTTCGCCCCCTAGTCAATACCCTGTTCTTTAAACTATAGTTCGAATTTTTTTTCCAGTTCTTTAAAATGACCTCTTAATCACAATAAGTTGATCAGTTGAAAAACTTGTTTTTTTTTTATTTAATTCCGGATCTTTTTCTTTAATAATGCTGGAAAATCCGGAGCCCCCTTCATAGCAATGGCCCTTCCCCCATGAAAACTTCCTTCATGGAAAGGTCCTTCCATATAGCCCCCGAACCTCTCCTTCCCCCACCTACCAGAAAAAATCTCCTCTGAAAAAGTCTGTATACTTCCCAATAACCAATACTATATGTTAACATTGAGTAAAGTTCATAACTTTCAGCCCTCCCCTGGGGACTTTGGGGGATCAAGTCATCCTAAAAGACATTTTTATCATATTTTCGACCATGCTGAACAAAATGGCTATCTCAAAATTTTGATCGGGTGACTTTGGGAAAAAAATGAGCGTGGAGGGGGCCTAGTTGCCCTCTATTTTTTTGGTCACTTAAAAATGGCACTAGAACTTTTAATTTCCGTTCGAATGAGCCCTCCAATAATATTTTAGGACCACTAAGTCGATACTATCATCCCTGGTGAAAAAAAACAACAAACAAACAAACAAATACACACGCATCCGTGATCTTTCTTCTGGCAAAAAAAGTAAAATTCCAAATTTTTGTAGATAAGAGCTTGAAACCTCTACAGTAGGGTTCTCTGATACGCTGAATTTAATGGTGTGATTTTCATTAAGGTTCTATAACGTTTAGGGGGTCTTTCCCCTTTTTTTCGAAAATCAGCCAAATTTTCTCAGGCACGTAACTTTTGATGGGTAAGATTAAACTTAATGAAACTTATATATTTGAAATCAGAATTAAAATCTGATTCTTTTGATATATCTATTGGTATCAAAATCCCGTTTTTTAGAGTTTCGGTTACCATTGAGCCGGGTCGCTCCTTACTTACAGTTCGTTACCACGAACTGTTTGATACTTACAGATATGCTGCGATAGCAAAGAAGATTTGAAGGATGCCTGTGACGTAGCGTGTGAATTTTTTCTTAGTAAGACGGCTTTGCAGAGAGCATGGAATAGGCTTCTTTAATCAAACAGTTCGTGGTAACGAACTGTAAGTAAGGAGCGACCCGGCTCAATGGTAACCGAAACTCTAGAAAACGGTATTTTGATACCAATAGATACATCAAAAGAATCAGATTTTAATTCTGATTTCAAATATACAAGTTTTATCAAGTTTAATCGTACCCATCAAAAGTTAAGTGCCTGAAAAAATTTGGCGGATTTTCGAAAAAAGGGGGAAAGACCCCCTAAAAGAAATAGAAACTTAATGAAAATAACACCATCATATTCAGCGTATCAGAGAACCCTACTGTAGAGGTTTCAAGCTCCTATCTACAAAAATGTGGAATTTTCCATTTTTTGCCAGAAGAAAGATCACGGATGCGTGTTTATTTGTTTGTTTGTTTTTTTTTTTTTTTTTTCCCAAGGGTGATAGTATCGAGCCAGTGGTCCTAAAATATCGTTGGAGGGCTCATTGTAACGGAAATTAAAAGTTCTAGTGCTCTTTTTAAGTGATCAAAAAAATGGAGGGCAACTAGGCCCCCTCCCACGCTCATTTTTTTATCCCAGAGTCATCCGATCAAAATTATGAGATAGCCATTTTGTTCATCATGGTCGAAAATATGATAAAAATGTCTTTTAGGATGACTTAATCGCCCGAATCACCCAGACGGAGGGCTGAAACTTATGAGCTTTACTCAATGTTAACATATAGTATTGGTTATTGGGAAGTATACAGACTTTTTCAGAGGAGATTTTTTTTGGTAGGTGGGGGAAGGAAAGGGTCGGGGGCTATATGGAAGGATCTTTCCATGAAGGAAGTTTTCATAGGGGAAGGGACATTGCTATGAAGGGGGCGCCGGATTTCCCAGCATTATTAAAGAAAAAGATCAGGAATTAAATAAAAAAAAACAAGTTTTTCAACTGATCAACTGATTGTGATTAAGAGGTAATTTTTAAAGAACTGGAAAAAAAAAAATTCGAACTATAGTTTAAAGAGCAGGGTATTGACTAGGGGGCGAACCCCTAATATACGTGTTAAAAATTTATGAATATAGAAGTTCGTTACGTAAGTTAATTCTAAGTTACGTATATTTATTACTAATAAAAACGTTCGTAAATAAAATTAAACAAGTTTCGAGAAAGCCATTTAACCAAATATAATATGCAAATTTTGTTTTAATTATTCATGTACGGTGAGCCAAAATCAAAACCTGCATTAATTCAAAAACGTTCAAAAATTAAATAAAAAAAACAAGTTTTTTTAACTGAAAGTAAGGAACGACGTTAAAACTTAAAACGAACAGAAATTATTCCGTATATGAAGGGGGCTGTCCCCTCCTCAACGCCTCGCTCTTTACGCTAAAGTTTGACTTTCTCACAACTCTATTGTTTAAACAAAATAAAACTTTAGCGTAAAGAGCGAGGCGTTGAGGAGGGGGACAGCCCCCTTCATATACGGAATAATTTCTGTTCGTTTTAAGTTTTAACGTCGTTCCTTACTTTCAGTTAAAAAACTTGTTTTTTTTATTTAATAAGCACTTAAAGTGAATGTTCGTTGCAAGCACAATGTAAACAAAGAGACCATCCTTACAGATTAAATAAAAAAAACAAGTTTTTTAACAGAAAGTAAGGAGCGACGTTAAAACTTAAAACGAACAGAAATTATTCCGTATATGAAGGGCTGTCCCCCTCCTCAACGCCTCGCTCTTTATGCTAAAGCCTTTAGCACTTTTAGAAAGCTTGTTCCTAATTAAACGGCCCTATGTTTCAGAAGCCGTTCTTAAGATGGGACGAACAGTCAAACTTTAGCGTAAAAGAGCGAGGCATTGAGGAGGGGAAACCCTTCATATACGGAATAATTTCTGTTTGTTTCGAGTTTTAACGTCGTTCCTTACTTTCAGTTAAAAAACTTGTTTTTTTATTTAATTTCTGAACGTTTTTGAATTAATGCAGGTTTTGATTTTGGCTCACCGTACATGAATAATTAAAACAAAATTTGCATATTATATTTGGTTAAATGGCTTTCTCGAAACTTGTTTAATTTTATTTACGAACGTTTTTATTAGTAATAAATATACGTAACTTAGAATTAACTTACGTAACGAACTTCTATATTCATAAATTTTTAACACGTATATTAGGGGGTTCGTCCCTAGTCAATACCCTGCTCTTTAAACTATAGTTCGAATTTTTTTTCCAGTTCTTTAAAAATGACCTCTTAATCACAATCAGTTGATCAGTTGAAAAACTTGTTTTTTTTTATTTAATTCCTGATCTTTTTCTTTAATAATGCTGGGAAATCCGGCGCCCCCTTCATAGCAATGTCCCTTCCCCCATGAAAACTTCCTTCATGGAAAGATCCTTCCATATAGCCCCCGACCTTCTCCTTCCCCCACCTACCAGAAAAAATCTCCTCTGAAAAAGTCTGTATACTTCCCAATAACCAATACTATATGTTAACATTGAGTAAAGTTCATAATTTTCAGCCCTTCCCCTGGGGAATTTGGAGGATTAAATCATCCTAAAAGACATTTTTATCATATTTTCGACCATGCTGAACAAAATGGCTATCTCAAAATTTTGATCGGGTGATTTTGGGGAAAAAATGAGCGTGGGAGAGGGCCTAGTTGCCCTACATTTTTTTTGGTCACTTAAAAAGGGCACTAAAACTTTAATTTCAGTTACAATGAGTCCCCTCACGATATTCTAGGACCACTGGGTCGATACGATCACCCCTGGGGAAAAAAACAAAAAAAAACAAATAAACAAACAAATAAACACGCATCCGTGATCTTTCTTCTGGCAAAAAATGGAAAATTCCACATTTTTTGTAGATAGGAGCTTGAAACCTCTACAGTAGGGTTCTCTAATACGCTGAATATGATGGTGTGATTTTCATTAAGGTTCTATAGCTTTTAGAGGGTCTTTCCCCCTTTTTCGAAAATCAGCCAAATTTTCTCAGGCGCGTAACTTTTGATGGGTAAGATTAAACTTGATGAAACTCATATATTTGAAATCAGATTTGAAATCTGATTCTTTTGATGTATCTATTGGTATCAAAATCCCGTTTTTTAGAGTTTCGGTTACCACTGAGCCGGGTCGCTCCTTACTTACAGTTCGTTACCACGAACTGTTTGATTGCTGACGGTTTTGAAAAGTTTGACTATGAGGTTTTACTGGAGCCAGTGTTTGCGATTAATGATCCCGCTGACGTTCTGTAAAACCCGATGAAATCGACAGCCGATGTTTCACGCCAGCTCAAAAGATCCAGAACCAACTAGGACTATAGTTTGATTCAAACTTCAGGACCCCCCCCCCCCCAGGCCTCTCCAGTCCAGTTGAGTACTGATTCAAAATCAGCTGAAAGATCACTTTATTCTGTAGTCGCCGAAAAAAATCCTAAAGCAATTGGTCCCTGCAACCACAAGGACTTAATTTCCCATATTGGTGTCAAATCCAAAGTGACTGAAATAAGCACTTTCCCAAAAAGGTGGAAAATAAGATTAACAGACAAGGTGAGCACTGAAAAACTAGCTCAATCTCTAGCTTTTCCCTTGGAACCTCAAAGCAAGAACCCGCCTTCTTCTATGGTGGAAATCCAGTCCGTCATGGCTATAGTGAAAAGAATACCACAAAGCGTAAACAAAGAAGATATTAAATCTGCTAACCCAAAGTGTTCCAAAGTAGGAAACAGCCGCATAGGAAACAGCTCGGCCTTTAAACTGTACTTTCAAAGCTAAAGCGAACTTGACTATGCAGTAAGAGCAGGATTCAAAATCAACTTTGACCACTTCAGTCTCGAGAAAGATGTATTTATGCCTAAAATATTCCACCGATGTCAACAATTTGGGCATATAGCAAAGATCTGCGGAAGTGACGAGAATTGCTTCAAGTGAGAAGAGTCACATGCCTAAACTCCGCTTTCAACATGTACAAGGCAAATCAATTCTTCTGGATCAGTTTCAAAAATTCCGTTCCATTGCTTAGTTCAGTCCTACGTCTCTCATTGCCCTACAATATGGATGTCCATTTTCTCTTATTTTTTTTAACCACTTTCCAAGTTATATGATAAGGCAAGAAGGCTTTTACAGGAAACAAATTGTTCTACACCCAACCAAAGTAGCCCAGTACTTGATTTGCTGTCTCTCTACATTGTTTCAAGCGCGTCTTCCACTTCTTATCAACTTCATGGTGGTTTTCCCAGAGCCCTTCAAACTACTCCTTCCTTCGTCACTGATAGGTCTACGCATCATCTTCGCAATTCAAGGAATGTTAATATTTTAGTTACTCCATCAGTGAGGTATTACTTTAATCCATTAATTGCTTGTCATATCGTCTGGAGTAGCCTCACTGAGTAAACTTCAGAATGTCACTCGTTTGGTAGTTTGAAAAGAATTTAAAGAAATTTTTAAGGTTTTGATTTTATATGTCTATATATATTTTTTTAACTTTTTTTGGGGGGGGGAGGACGGGTGACCCTAGCCTGGGTTATAAATATTTGTTGTAAGGGGTGTTGAGTTTGTTTATAATTTTTTGTGGCTTGGTTTCAAATATATATTTGGAATTTGGTTTAATTCACTGGATAGTCCTATAACTTCTTTTTTATCTTTTTTTCCTTTTGGAAGGGGTCTCTTAAAATACCTTTTTGTTTGGGTCTTTTACATATTTTTTTTCTCTGTTTTGTTTTGTGTGTGTTTGTGTGTGTGTGGATGTTTGTTGAGTCTTTGAAAGGTTGAAATGCATTATATTGAAAATACTTTTCTTCTCTTTTTTTTAGTATTTGTGTCATTTCTGTTTTTCCCCTGTTTTTATCCTGGCCATAGAGCCTTACGGGGGATTCTATGTTGAAGTGTTTTGTCGTAAATTTATTGGTTGAATAAACTGATTGATTGATTGATAAAAACGCCATGTTCCATTTGCTTCTGTAGCTGTAACTAAAATTCATACGAGTCACTTGTATCTCCCTCAGATGATTATATAGAGGCATATATTATTATGATTGATACCCTGCCCTTTTTAGTAATAAAATGAGTGACAAGCGTCTGATCATTATTAGTTTACCAACCTAGTGAAGACTTGGCAGCTCCCTTATTCATCATACACTTTACTTCCTTTCGATGTATTCCATCTCTCCTACCTGAATAAACAAATTCCATATCAACTTATTTCATGTTTCTTACCCCTATAATATTAAATTCTGAAATTTCTAATTAGTCAGTTAAAAGCAAGTTTGAACCTATATTTTGATTTTGCGTTTTGGAATGGAATATTATTCACGAAACACAAGATGATTTTTTTTTTCACTAAAAAAAGAAGAAAAATTCTTCCTTCCAATTTTGAAACACCCCTTATTGTTTAATTTATAATTTAGGTCCAATTAGGCCAATTCCTCAGTCAAGATATCGATATTATAGTTGCTCCTTGTCAGTGTTACATCCCAATTTGTAATTTTAAATTCTTTAAATTATTGAAATTAATTAAGAACTCAGAAAAATGAATGGTCCCACAGCCAGTTCAAATGGAGACTAGTAGATCTTCTCATGTCTACACGAAATGTTTAGACTGGCTTAGACCCAGACAGAAAAGGACTTTGGACCTCTAGTTGAATGGACGTTTTCTGTAATCCTTGGCCCATCTTGGTCACTACTTTTCCATACTTTGCTATGCTGTTCTATCAGCAAAAATCGACATATTACTGTCCGTCAATTTACTTGAATGCTTTCATATCCCCTTTTACCCTACTGTAAAGGCAACAAACTAAGGCACTTCGTATTTTTAAAAGCTTTTTTGGTTCTCTAGCGTCTTTTCTGTGAAGACTTCTACAATGTGTTTATATTGTTTATCGAACTTTCTTCCTGTTGAACTGGCAATAACTTAACATAAATTTTATTTAAAATTAAGCATAACTTCTTGAAAATGCCTGGCTCTTTCTTTTGTTTTGGTTTGTCCTCAGTTGCTGCACCATCTCCATACTTATGTTGCAATGTGGGCAAACTTTGCCAGCTATTGATAATTCTATAGAGGCCCCAGTTTTCCAATAAGCAGTAGTGCGGTTGCTTCGTGCAATTGATATGAGCCTGCTATCTATTTTGATGTGTCGTGGAATTCAAATCTTGATATTCTTTTAGTTGGATAGTTATTTGTTATTTATTTGTTGTTTTTTTATTTACTAACTTTGGCTTGGAGGTATTTCTCTTTGGTCTTGATAGAACTTCTAAATCATTACTTAAGAACTAAGCAAAATTGAAAAAACACTTTTAATTGAAATAAAACAAAAAAGAGAGGTAAAATTCAAAGAAAAGACCACAAACGAGACTATGGATAGTAGAAAGAAAAGATGAAAGACTAAAACAACGCGGATATTTCACCTGTGTGAAAACTAGGCATCCTCAGCAACAACAGAAAAAAATCAATAAAAAAAAAGAACACCCCCAGTATTAGTACAATTGTTGCAACTGATCCACGTAGCAAACAGAAGCTATTAGAGTTATTTTGGTGAGAACACCAAAGCAACTGAGGAAAAAGTTACCCGATTTAATTCATTGATAAAATAATAAAAATGGACATATTAAACATAGTAACAGGGTTTTCGGGATTTTGTAGTCTTCAGAGTTAAATGTGTCTAAAAGTTTCATTTCTTTGCCTTATGTACCTGTTTTGGTTGAAATCCTTAAACAAATTTTGCATAAAAATAGCAATATTACATGTTTTCAATCAGTGAGACCTATAGGTAGTTTCCTTGATTACGGGAAGGATTTAACCCGGAATTTTTTTTTTGTGGGGTGTATAAAATTTCTTATTATTGTGAGAAATTTTATATTGGTAGAACTCACCAATAATTTCTTGAAACATTTATTGAGAATCGCAATCCAATATAAAAAACCCTAAAATGAAGCAAGCCTCCTGAAACTTTTGTTTCGGCTCTGGCTGAACATATTTCCTTCCAACCTGAACATTTTGCACAATTTAATGAGGCCATGGTTAATTAATGATAGACGTTTTTCTAAGTTACAAAGTCACAAGATCAAAATTTTGAGATAGTCATTTTGTTCAGCATGGTCGAAAAATATAATAATTATGTCTTTGAGGATGACTTAATCCCCAAGAGTCCCCGGGGAAGGGCTGAAAGTTATGAATTTTGCCCAATATTTACATATAGTATTGGTTATTGGGAAGTATACAGACGTTTTCAAGGCTTTTTTCCTCGTAGTGGGAGGGGGGACGGTCGACAGAAATATGGGAGGATTTTTCCATGGATGAGGTTTTCTTGGGGGAAGGGACATTGTATGAAACGGGCACCAGATTTCCCAGCATTATTTAAAAAACGATTAGAAATTAAATAAAAAAACAAGTTTTCAATTTAAAAAACTTTTCAACTGAAAAATTTTCAATATTAAAAATTAAAACGAATAGAAACTATTACGTATAAGTAGAAGTGACCCTATAACTCGTGTCAGTACATAATTTATGCATGTTTTTTGGACTTTGTCAGTGAGAATTTGAAAAACAGGAATTTTGTCACATTTATGGATGGTTTTATGGATTTTGTCAGTGAGAATGAAAAAACAGGAACTTTGTCACATTTATGCATGTTTTCATGGATGGTTATGTGTGTTGGTCAATTTATTTGATGTTTTTATGGTCTTTGTCAGTGAGAATGGAAAAACAGGAACTTTGTCACTCCCTTCTTGTTGTTGTTCGATGCAGATGTTATGAGTTTCCGGGAAACAGTATTTGTTGTTGTTGTTCAAGCCAAATGTTATGAGTTTCCAAGGTAACAGTTAGATCCCCCTTCTCAGCCAATCAGAGGGCTTTGTTTACATAACAATTTGACCTTGAGATTTCATATATAACGGGCATGCAATGTGATTCAATTATCAGAAAGTATTGTGACACAATGGATAGAACAATTAGCATAATTGATGAGTTTGAGGCCTTGGCAGCCGCAATTAGCAATGTAAGTGCATTTTTATTTTCAAACGAATTTTCATTGATCACCCTCCAGTATATTTAAGTAATTACCCCCCCCCCCCCACAAACCATACAATCTTTATACTCAGCGCAAAACGTAAATATATTCCTTTACCCTCAACTCCCCTCCCACACTGTTTTACAATCCCAAATTCTTACCAATAGAAATACCTTTTCGTTAAATTCCACTTTTTATTTTCCAGCTAAAGCGACTGCTGACTTCTGTCAATTTTTAATGAAAATCCCGTTCTGTTTTGACACAATCTCCAGCACGAGGCCTATTATTAGCTGACACCCTTTCCGGTTTACAAACGCGGTCAACGGAACTATTCTTCCGTCAAAATTAAAACACAATGATGCAATAATTAAGCTAGGCCTACACAACCTGTATGGAAGTAGAGAAACAAGTTATTTTCAAATTAGGGTCTAACAATATCCCCCCCTCCCCCATTGTCTTACAACCCCAAGTTCTCGCAAAAAGAAATACTTTTTTCGATAAATTCCTTCCCTCTATATTTCCAGCTAAATCCCCCCAACAAACCATACAATCTTTATATTTGATAGAAAACGTAAATATATTCCTTTACCCTCAAATACCTTTTCGATAGAAGTACCTTTTTCATAAATTTAGCCTTTCTGTAAGCCTTATCAACTTCTGCCTATCTCTTAGCTATTAACCCGCTATGTTTTGACATAAGGTTCCGCAAGCATATGATTAGCTTGTCACCCCACTTTTCCTGTGTGTTCACGCTATCGGTCTAGCCAAAGGGTTTGTTTTGGTTGTCAAAATAAAACGATTTTAAGCAATAATTAGATTGTGGATTCGTAACCTATATGGAAGTAGAGAAACAGATTCTAAACAAAATAATTGCCAACAATATATTTGGGACATTATGTGAAAAGGGGGAGGGCAATGCATTACTTCTAACACCTTCGCTGTAAAGTGCCTTACTTAAAAGGAAGGGGGCAATGCTTTCAATTCCAACAGCTTCGCTGTAAAGTAAATTACGTAAAAGTAAGGGGGGATTCGGTGTGTAGACATGTACACCCATTGACAAGAAAAATAATGTTTAAATATATGCATTGCGTCTCTAGGCGTGTTTTTAATTTTTTCAATATTTCAATAAATTTTATTTTATATTCCCTGTTGTGAATCCTGGATTTTTGTTGGGGGAGGGTGTTAGCGCTTTTATTAGTGACAAAATAGAAAAGATAATTGCTTCTTCTTCATTTAGTGATTTTAGCTATAACATTTGAATAAAATGTAGTAAGATATGCCTTTCGCTTGAATAAAACGCATGATTAACTCAATGAGAGGGTGGACATAGGGTGGGTTAATTATCCTAAATTTAGGGAGGGGGGGAGAATATGGGTTTTTTGCTTTGCTAAAATGAGATAAATACTTTTCTAAACAAAATTATGGTTAATAATTTTCATTCTTTAAAATAAAGGGGGAAATTATTTTGATTTGATTTTTTCTTCTCTTCTTTAAGGCAAATTATGAAGAATTTGCGCTCCCTACATCGATGAGACCTATGACTGACGCAAATAGCGAAGAATGCTCCTCGCCACCACCCGCTAAGAAAGCGAGGGCCAATAATGCGCCCCCTGAGAAGGCTACTGTCATGCAATATGGTCGCTGGCCAAAACCCTCTATCTCCACGCTAGTTGACCCAATGCAACCTCTCAGAAAACCAAAGAGAGAGTGGGCGAATAGCTTCAATGCCGAAGCCCCACCTACGCAAGCTTTTTCAAGGGCCTCAGAAGCTGCCCCGACTGCACAGCCATATGATATTGCTGGCCCGGCTGCACAAGATCATGAGGTTACCCTCCAACACACGTTACCTGGACCTCTAATAGCTGCCCCATCGACGCCAGATTAGGAGGTTACCATCCAACACGCACTACCTGGTCTTTCGGGCACCCAAGCCCAGACGGACTATGCAAATGTAAGTATTTTTTTCCTACCCATCTATTTCTTCCAATGTTTTAGTCCTTTTCAATCCCAATATAAACTTATCGCTGCGAGATATTAACCACTATTACATATCTAAATGTATTTTTTAGCAAAGAAACCACTCTGTTCTCTGTTGCTATCGCTTCACATATAGTTTAGATACAATTGAAACTCAAAATGCTATTCCGTTCACAATTGAATATTATCTTGCTTTAATCTTTGACATAAGTTCTCCAAACAAGCATATAAATAGACCTGTTTCAACCCCTTTTCCTGTTCTATCACCAGCGAGGGCTGGACCACCAAGTCTTGGCTTTTCAGTGCTTTTAACATAATTCTATTGTTTGGCCAAGAAAATTAGCTGTGAATTGTCTGCAAAAATAGGAAATTGGAATTCTATGTAAGAGCGAAACAAGTTATACCACCAAAAATAATAATTGCCATTTATGACATTGCTGAAAAGGGGGGAGCCTAGTTGCCCTCCATTTTTTGGTCACTTAAAAAGCGCACTAGAACTTTTAATTTCCATTTACATAGTTTTAAGAGAGATTATTCCATCTGTCACACATTGACGTTCTGATTTACACTGAATATTTCTATTTTAATGAGGGGGAAAGCGAGTTAACGGTTCAATCTTGGAACACTCGCGCGAGAATTAGAGAAAAATTTTGATGGGCATTATGTAAAGGGGGCTGGGAAGAGCTGTGGGAAGCGCTGCATGAAGCGCCGCGGGCTCGAGACGTGCCGCAGGGATGCGCCGCAGGTCAGGAAAGCGCCGCAGGATGCGCCGCGAAAAAAAAAAATCCTATGTCATCTCTTAGATTATCTTAAGTTGAATTAACCAAATGCTTTTAAGCAATAATTTTAGCAGTAGGGATGATTTGAAAATAAGCTATTTTTTTTCATTTATAGGTTGGTGCATTGGTCCCATATTCACCGTCCAGTGAAGAAGGGGAAGAAAGGACAATGGACTTTCAAGACAACGAAACATGGGACAACTCTATTGAAGTACCTTTTAATATTGAAGAGTATTTAAATGATTTTTTAAATGTAGAACCTAGCACAGTTGAGCGGGTAGACTTGAGCCCGAACACTTTACAAATTTTAGAGGATTTTACAGGGAACCCTCCTCCTCCAGCCTCCGATACCCTTACGAGTCCACTTCAAACAACTGAAGTGGAACATACCCCAAATATTGTTGAACAACTTTGGGGAGGGGGTATATCTTTCTCCGATTTTCAATTATCCAACCAAATTTTAAATACTATAGTTGTTTTCACTGCAACGTTTGGGGATCCTTTTAATACACTAATGGGGGGAAATTTTGTTTTTGAGCCATGAGAGATTGTGCCTGCCTCTTTAGGCAACATCCATGCACTACAGGAGCACCCCAGTCCGTGGTGGGGGGGTAGGGATTCAATTAAGGTTTCAATTGTTTTAAAGGTTTTTTATTTGAATGAGGGGAAAAATAAGGTTTATAATCATTATATACATTCCGAGATGCGCGTAATTTATCCAAATTTAGAAAATTTTGAGGGTGTTTTAGTGAGTGGGTGGGACAAATTATTGCGCATCTCGAGAACTATAACGAAAATGGGAGTGGGTCTGTAGTTTTATTTATTGAAAATTTAAGTATAAATATTTGTAAATTTAAGCGGGATTTTATTTTAAGAGGGGGGGCTAGGTATGAAAGGGCGACAGTTTTAAATTATAATCCAGATCTAGAGGGTTGTAAATGTGTCCAGTAGATCTCTTTTGAAACAGATCAGAAGTTTTTCAAGTATGCTTTCCTCATATCAGCATACAAGACTCCAGAACGTGAGGATGCCAAGAAGAATTTAGATTACTTGGCTTTACACGGGAAAAAAGGGTTCGATGTCCAAGTTGTAGATTCCTCATACCTAGAAGGAAAATACCCAGTAGCGCTAAGATCTATTGACATTTTTGAAAGGGCTAATGCTCATTTAAATATTAGCGTTACTGTGGTACAATACGAAACAGAATTTGAAGATGGAACTCGTTCTAAAAAGAAGGGGGTGGTATTCCCAGTAAGGAGCCCGTCAGTTGATTTGGTTAAACACTGGGTTTGGTTGCTGTACACACCGCCTAGTGAACCAAACAAAATCGGTCATTTTAACCCTATCACTGACATTAGTAGAGTTCTGGGGGAGGGTAAGCGTAGGGGGGAGTTTTTCTACTGTCCAACATGCCTCTCTAGATTTTGGACTGAACTAAAGTTGCGATATCACATGAGACACTGTAGATGCCACGGATATCAGACAGTGGAAACGGTTTCAGGGGATTGGGCCATTTTACGTTTTAAAATTTTCCAGAACACCCTCCTCCAATGCAACAAAATATCGTTAGACTGTTAAGCTAAGTTAGTGGAGGTGAACGACCCTCAATATCCAAACTGAATCAAAGAACACCAGGCCATTGTATTGTCTGATGCACATGTACAAAGAGACAATTCTAACACTATGCAGTTGTTAGAAATAGTTGAGACATTGGATGAGGGGGACGAGTGCATGGTCCTGGCCCTGACTAAACTAATTGACATGGCTAAAGATTCTATTTCTCGTTTGAGAAATACCCATTATCCAATGGTGTTCTCCGCGAAGGATCGTCTCGCGATTAAAAATAAAAAAATATGCGGGGTTTGTAAGGGGGAGTTTGTAGAGGAGGATAGAGGGACTAAAGGGAAAAGAGGGGGGAGGGGGAAAGTCAGAGAACATGATCAGTTGTGGCAGGAAATTTCATCTGGGGTAGTAATTTTAGGGAGATAGCGCATCAATCGTGTAATTTAAATGTTAGCCAACAGTTTTTTTATCCCAGTTTTTATCCATAATTCTAATTATGACTTAAAATTTATTTTACCGGCTTTGGCACGTATGCACAGGGAGGGAGGGGGAGTAGATAGTCCATGGATAAATAATTCATTTACCTACAACATCATTCCCAAATCGGCCGAGAAGTTGTTGCTTCTCGAACTGAAATGGCTGGTAGCGGATAATGGGTGTACGTGCTGGAATAAAATCAGGTTTTTAGATTCTTTTAGTTTTTTTCCCAAATCCTTAAGTCAACAAATTCAAGTGCAGAAAAGCGACAATTTTGATAGCTTTCCCTTGCTTAAACAGCACTTTCCAGACAGTGAAATGTATGACTTATTAACCACCAAAGGTGTATATGCATATATTTACTATTGCTCCATCGCTTAATGAAGTGAGGAGAAATTACCTCCAATTGAACCTTTTCACAATTCACTGACCAACAGTAAATACAAAACCGAGGATTACTAGTTTGCCCAGAAGGTGTTGGCTACGGGGGCTTGTAAAAATGGGTGGGATTATTGTAGATTGTACATGGCCAGTGACGTTCTTACTCTATTGGATATAGTCTGTAAGAATACAGACCAGATCTCTTCAGAGTTCGGGTTAGATATAGGATATTATTTTTCTACACCCCATTTAGTAATGGATTTAATTTTAAAAATTAGTAGGGAAGAAATAGGCCTAATCACAGATGTAGATCAACACCTTTTTGTAGACTGTTCAATCAGGGGAGGGTATGTTTTTCATGGGGACCGCGTCTTATCAACCGATCCGAGCGGACAAAGCACTAGTGTAAAGTCAAATGCAGTGTTCTTGGACATGAACTCGTTATATCCCTCGGCAATGTCTCACTACTCTTTGCCGTGTGGGAACTATCAATGGCTTGAGAATCCTTGTGAGTTCCCTGACATTAACACCGTCGAGGACAACGGGCCACAAGGATGGTTCTTTGAAATTGACGGTCACATTCCGCTGGCGCTTCACGACTCTGTCAAAGATTTTGTCTGCCCCGGCATCACTCGGCCAGTGAGCAGTGACTCATTGGGCCCCTAGTACCAACAACTAGGCGAGGATAGAAGGGTGAATTGGACCCACCGTCCCCAAAAAATGATTGTTGATTTGGTTCATCGGGTCACTATTGTTGTTCCCCATGTGCTTTTGTGCTGGATGGTGAGCAACGGTTTCAAGATCACCAAAATACATCGGGTCCTGCAGTTCAATCAGAAACCTTATTTGAAAACGTTCATCGATACTTTTGTCGATAAACGTTCTAGGGCAAATTCAAAGGTAGATAAGGAATTGTAAAAGCTCATTCTAAATTCAGCGTTTGGCAAAATGTGTGAAAGCGTACGCAACAGATCTCGCTGCGATGTAGTGACTGACCCTCTAGAGTGTGCACGGATTATTGCCAACCCCAATTTTACATTATTCACGAGCATAGAGACTGGCAGGGTTCTTCTATACAGGAAAAAGAGAAATGTGGTACTGAACAAGAATATAGCAGGAGGTAGTTCAGTACTAGAAATTTCAAAAAAGCTCATATTGTCATTCTTTTACAATGTGTGCAAGGTGCAATGGCCACTGGAGGGGGAGGTTCAAGTTTACTATGGGGATACAGATTCTCTGCTGTTAAAGGTAAATGGGACTGAAGATTTATTGGGTGATCTGCAAAAATGGGTGCACATCAGCTCGCAGATGGATTTCACCAACTGGAATCCATCCCTCGACCCCGACTTGGTAAAACTTCCAGCGCACAACCGATAATTAAAATTAAAATCAAAGATAAGGAAGGATTTGATATCCCGAGAACTGGTCTCGGACCCCAAAGTTGATTGCGCTGAGACAAAGCGTGAGGGTGGCAAGAAGACAAGTATAGTAGGGCATACGCACTTTGTAAAGAGTATTTTCAACATGAGCGTGTACAGAGCCTGTGTGGAAAGTAGCCTAGTGCCAAGAGCACAAGTGCTTGCAATTCACTCTCTACAGTATAGAAATTATACTGTGAGAGTGGAAAAAAATGCAATGTCATGTATATCTGACAAGGTCTATGTGCTCGAGAATGGTGTGAGTGTCCTGCCTCATGGTCACTATCGTATTTCAGACTGAGTTGAATGCGTAGACTATCGTAATCAACTTGGTCTGGATAAACTAATCTAACCCAAGCACTCAATCTTTCACAAATTAACCTATCCAGCTAATCTACCCCAAGCACTAACCACCACCACTAACCCATCCACTAACCCGTAGCAGTGACGACAACTATTGTTTTTCCATCGCAGCTCCCGGGGGGGGGGGACCCTTCCCACGGCCGGCTCCCGGGGGGTGGGGGGACCTACCTTTAAATTCTCTCTAATGTTCAACTGTGCTAGTTCCAAGTGTATTTTGTTGTTGTACAAAAAGTGTTGTAGATGGACAAAGGTGTTGTACAGAAAAGTGTTGTACAAAAAGTGCTGTAGATGGACAAAAGTGTTGTACAAAAAGTGTTGTACAGAAGTGTTTATTATAAAGTATTATCATTGTTCATGTTGAACAAATAGAGTTTTCATGTTGACCAAGTGTTATCATATTGCTGTAATAAATGTTGCCATGAAATATTGTTTTTGTTCTTGAATAGATAGGTCCATGGGAAAAATACTACTTATTCATTGGACATGTACGATTTACTGTTATTCATAGTCTGACTGCTGTCAAAAGCATGTATGAATTTAAAACGCCCTTCAGATCGTTTCCGTGTGGTCCCTCAATGTCGGGGAAACCAACGCTTTTAGCTAGATTAATTCAAAAATTGTGATAAAATGTTTTTGGAAAAACCGAAAAAAAATCTACTATTGCTATAGTATTTGGCAAGAGTCCTATGATAAAATAAAAGCTAGTGCCACAAACATAAAAATACAATTCATAAGAGGACTTGATGTTTTCAATAGTATTGAACCGAACTCGTGGTTGATTATTTATGATTTGGCTGAATCCATTGACCAGTTCTCACAGGAAATGCTACAATTGTTCACTGTCCGATCTCATCATGAACACATTTCCATAACCCTAGTACTACACAATCTCTTTTATCTGAGCAACAGTATGTAGACCCTTGAGTTCTATTTTTTCATCTTGATGCTCTGACTGTATAGGAGTTTTTACATATCACTCAATACAAAATATAAGACGATATAACCCCCCGCTAAAAACATTATTTGTTAGTTATCAAAAAAGTTGCATATCCTGCCCTATCGTGACTATTAGTTTGATATCACAATGAGAACGCCACAAGGTCTACGTGTAGTTACCAACATTTTCAACCATTAAAACACAGTATATCTTTCGGTGACTAGCAGAAAAGGCTATTAGTCACCATTATGACACTGAAGAAACTACATGAACAGCGGCATTTTTTTTTCGTTTTAAGCACTTCAAAACCCTTGCTTAGGAAGGTAATACTCAAACATGGTGTCGACAATGATTTCATTAATCTAACATCTGACCTTTGTTTAAATTTAACTGAGGGCATTGTTCAATTGCCAGATGGTGTTAGACAACAGACAAAGCAACATCGTTCCAGTGTATGTGCCTTGGCTTGCAAAAACATGGGAAACAAATTTTAAAGAAAACGGCTCCTTCAAGCAGGCGGTAGCTTTTCACACTTTTACTGCCAAAAATTGCAGGTCTTGTAAACAGTTTCTCTAGAGAATGGCAAAACCCTATAAATTGACTCCAATAGAACTTGTCCTCTCGCCCGTCGAACATTTTGAAGAAATTCTAAGTAAATTCACTTACGATGAGAAAATTGCCAACGATAAAAATGTACTTTTACTCCTAGAGACTTTGCAACGCATGGGCAAGGAGAAACTTTAACATGGAAGACCCGCCACTAAACTCTATAAATCTATAACATCTCAGAATTCTATAAACTTACTGTAGAATGAATTAAATTTGAGTGCGTCGAATATCGGTAGTCTAGTGCCCCAGACCTATCAAAAACATATCAACAAAATATTACCTTTTCTCATGTTTTAATCTGGCGATCTATCTCACGTTAACAGAGTAGGGAACCAAATAATAATTTAGGAAAATATTTATAAGGAAGTTGATTTAATTTTTTATATAGTAATGAATTGTTAAGGACTTTCTAAAGGAATCGTAAGGAATAAGCAAATTCTAAAGAAACTAAGAGAATATAGTCCTCCAACAACACCATTAAAAAAAGAAGAAGAAGATTCAATATTTGAAAATACTATCAGCACTAGTGATTTCACAACACCTGTGGTTGCTAGTCAAAAGCGAAGACGAATTGATTCGCCCGCCAGTATGCAAAAGGGGAGGGGACATTACACTACGTGTTTACGTTCAAAATGGATGAAGTTTTGAAAGGTATCTATGAAAATGTTGGTGAAGCGGGAAGTTTAAGTTCTCCCAAAACGCTTTCTAGAGCTGTCTCCGGCACCACATTGAAAAAAGCAAAAGAGTATCTAGAAAATTAATCGAGTTACACACTGCATCGGAATCATATGCTTCGCAGCAAGCAATATTATCAAACTAAAGCCTTTTCTCCTCTGCATATAATGCAAATGGATCTTTTAACTTTGGACACAGTTAAACGGTGTCACAATGCACCCTAGAAATATATTCTGGTGGCACTCACTATCTTTAGTCGCTATGCCTATGCCATTCCGCTGCGATCAAAGAGAGGTGCTGAAGTTGCTCGGGCCGTTGAAAGTATTCTTGAACAGGATTCGTATAGAAAAATTCAATCGGATCGTGGTAGTGAATTTGTTAACCCTCATGTGCAAAAGGTTCTTTTGAAATATAATACAACACTTTATCATAGTCACAGTCCGATAAAGGCTGCATTGGCCGAACGATTAATAAGAACGTTTCGTCTATTAATTTCAAGATATTGTACACTGAAAAATACATCTGCTTTTATTCATGATTTAGATAAAATCATGCAGATATACAACCATCGACCACATCGATATCTGTCAAACTCTAGCCCTCGGGATGTTCACTACAGTGAGAATACATTTGATGCTTTTCTAAAGCAATACTCCAATGACAATGAGAAGAAAAAGAAGAAGAAATTCAATGTTGGTGATACTGTTTTAATTAATAGAACCTCCAATATTTTTGAAAAGGGGAATTATTTATGGAGCACTGAACTTTTTAAAGTGTCCAAAATTCTAGACACTATACCCATAACTTATCGACTACGAGACTCCAAAGATGATGAGATTCTCGGTGGTTCTTATGAATATGAACTGCAAAAAATTAGAAACACTAGTGAAATTTATCAAATTGAAAAGATATTAAAGAGTCGTACTCGTAGGGTCAAGAAACAGTTACTTGTTCGCTGGCTAGGATACAACTCGGATTTTGATTCTTGGGTCAGTGCTGAAGATATTAACAATGCCAAATGATTTCTATGTGACTTTCATGTCCAATGTTTCCGATCCTGTCTAAAAAGACTTGAATAGAACAAGTAATTTCTGGACGAAACTCTCTCCCACCATTAAATTTGACGGAAAGTATGAAGTGGCTCTTGTCGACTGTATTCTCAAAAATACCTATGACATCCTGAGAAAGGATCGTAAATATGAAATAAAAATTAGACCCTATGATTGGCCACCACCACCAGGTGATCAAGAACAAATTCAAAAAATCAATTGGTTGGATTATCCATATATTGAATTACCCTACGAGGAACTCACCTGTATGAATGATTTATTTCGTTTTATCAATAAAAGAGTTTCCGCTCGTAAAAAAGGAGCTTTTCATTTCAACTATTCAAAGGAAGAGAGCAAGATCTATATTAGTTCACCCATCGCCGATGGAAAGGTTATTCTCAATGATAGCCTAAAGGATGTTCTTGGCTTTAAGCTCAGTATAATCAACGGTAAAAGTGCTGGAAACACTAATGTCATTTTTGCTGACTACCCGCCTGCCTTCTCCACAGACACTTGTGTATTTCTCTACGCATCGTTTGTGGAAACATCTCGGGTTGGCAATTCAAATGTCCCCCTCCTACGAGTTCTTGAACGAAAAACCAATCAAGAGCATATTCATCATTACAATATAAAGTATCTTCAATACAACCCCGCAAACAGTTTCTATTTGAAACTCTGCCAGTTAACACTAAGAACTAACTTGAGTGATTCCATAGCAATTTCAAAAGGTTTAGCTGTGATTACATGTCAGTTTCAACCCATCGTGCAACAGTAAGATGTATAATAGAAAATGGGTATTCACTTGTTCTGATCTTGACTGCTATGTTAATACTCTTGGCCCAAGACAACAGGGACAATGGAATGGACTATTACAGGGGTCACTCGTCAATGTCAGGCTACGGTCTTGGCAGTTGGTTTGCTAAGCTGTATCGCTCTTCACTACCACTGGCTAGAAAATATCTTATACCGCCTGCGACAGATTTTGCATCCTCTACACTATACGATTGGGGCTCTGGCAAGGATTTTAAAAAAAGTGCTTCGGAAAATCTTAGGTCCAGTGCGCGAACCCTTGGCAAGAAATTAAAACAAAATGGTAAAGGTTTAAAAAGGTCAAGATACATCACATCCCTTACCAATTTCGAATCAACACGGAAGCAAAGTACATCCTCCTCGTCGAAGAAAAGAAGAAAAAAGCCGATACACTGTACAACCAGAAGCCCTAGGAAGGGAATTTTTCGATAGAAACTATATTTTTTTTCTAAGCGTATCATACCTGCTGCATAAGGATTCTCAACCTTCAATCACCGCCTCATTGAATCTATTCAATGCCGAAAATGTTGATGTGAGTGTGAAGCATTGATAATATGAACAATTCTATTCACAAAAACCCCTCTACAATAACCTCCATTTTCAAATTTATTCCAATGAAGACTACTTTATGGGTTTATCTTCCATATTTATAGATTTACAAATAAAGGTGCGGACATCTGATAATACAATGCTAATTCGAGCCGATGGGATATCCTATGACAATTGTATACTACATAATTTATTTCGTCAAATTAGTTTCTACATCAACGGCACGCTGGTGAGCACAAGCAATAATCTCTTAAACTATGCAAGCTATATGCAATTCATGTTGATGACACCCAAGTCATACAAGGAATTGAGAGGTGCCTCCAATGGGTATGAATATATTACTAATACTGATAGTACAAATGCACTTAAAAATGCTGAAACTAGTGAATTACATCTAGTTGGAAAAATATATCATGAAATATTTAATATACCCCAAGGGCTGCCGCCCAAGGTTAAAGTGGATATAAAATTGACGCTTGCACCATCTAATTTTATATTGAGAAAGCAACTTGCTGCCAATCCCGATGTAAGTCTCTCCCTCACCTCAGCAATACTTCATGTACGCAAACAGCAGGTTATGAGTTCTGTTGCTTTGGCCGTGGAAAAACTGAGAGCCAATGGAAATAATATTAAACTACTTGTTCCTCATACAATCACCAATCAGCGTCATATTGCAATGGGGTCACGCACCTTCACCGATTCATCCTTTATCAATGGCGAAATCCCCTCGAAATTGGCTTTGGCATTTGTACAGAGCGCCAGTGCAATAGGATCATGGACCGAATGCCCACATAAATTCGAGATGTTTGGAATTTACTCTCTTGTATACAAAGTAAATGGTATCACACTCTACAATCTATCTTTTTATAAATACTATAAAACATTGTGTGAGTTGACCATGCAAACTCTAGATCATGATTTGTAACAATTTGAAAATTGTATAACCGAAGACATGTTCCCTAAAACACATGGTATCATTCTATTGGATTTGTCTGGCGCACAGGATATGAGTATAGTACGTACGGGGACTGTGCGTTTAGAGTGTACATTTGCCAACCCACTGGCTGAGAGTATTGCCCTGATCTCACTAAATCAATATGAAACCTATTGGGAAATCACTCCTGAAGGCAGGGTTCTACTAGACTTGGTGCCCTGAACACCAGTCAAATAATCAGTGTATTTAATCTGGACCCATAAATGTCCCAGTACAAATCATATTGTCTACCCTCAGACTATCTTGGAAAAATTCAAAGTGCGAACAATACCTTGATTATTGTTAATAGCAGTCCGTCGACTGTGCTGACGGGTCATTGGCTGTGCATCTATCAAATAGAGAAGACGATTGAATTTTTTGATCCTCTTGGCCTACCATATACATTCTACACGCCTCACATTAGCAACTATATTGGGAGCAGTAGGAAAACTATTATTCAAAATCGAAAGAGGGTGCAGGATCTAACGACTAAAAGCTGTGGCTTCCATGCACTACTATATTTTGTGTTCCGATGTCGTGGTTATACTTACATACAGTTTCTCCATATTTATGGTGACAATCCGCGTCTGAACGACTTTCTAGTGGAAAATATACTTACAAGTGTATTTAATATTGATTTCAGTGTCCTAAGAATAAAGTGCTTAAAAAATGTTTGTGAATTTGTTTATTAATAAAATGTATATATACAACAATGTCTTTAAATCTTCACTTTTAGATTTCTTCATCGGTGTATAGGTAACTGTTGTGAACCATTAATACCGGAAAATCATTTGGATTCACTGTATATTGATCTTGATTGATTGCATAGTCGGGGTCGTATTTTCTGCAGTACAGTGCATCTTCACTCTTGTCATACCTCTTTGTATAGTCAATGATACTATTTGCATTCATATTATGAAATTCACGAGTTTCAATCTGTCTATTTGAAGCAATATCACATACTGTGTTTTCAAGTGGTGAATCACATTCGGTAACTGCCAAATAAAAATCACTTGGTTTATAGTCATAGTAGGCAGTGTCGTCACAGCGATGACGTAGAAACCAGATTGTCTTGTTACCCCAACAGTTGAATCGTAGACCAGATTCCTCTTCTCAGAATAATTTAAATCCACAGCGATACCAATCTCGTAGAAATAAACTGAAATTACGTTTAGGATTCTTTCCAATCATAGCGGGGTAAGTATTCTCCCACTGATCACATTTATCACTGTGACAATTGGAGCAGAGGTTCCCTCTAGGGTGAGAGTCACACACCTCTTCAAGACATGAATTACAACCTTTAATTTGTACAGCTTAGCCTCTATGTAATTTGTGAGGATTACATAGTTTATACTTTTCATCATATTCGTCAATAATTGTACAATTCTCACATTGAGTCCAACTGCCAAGAGTGTACATGCACAATGGGCATATATAGAACATTTTGGTTTCCGATGTCAACTCTCTCACAGCTAAAACGAAACTGATCCTCTTCGCTCGATAAATTCAAGGTGTAGGAAAGGGGAGAGGAGTAACTCTGTGACGTTACCTCTTTTGAAGGAGGAGCCATCTACATTGGCAATGAAAGTATATCCACAATATGATTCTGCTGTGTCGTTATCGATATATCAATAAATTGAGTATAAGTATTTGAGTCACAGTTTCAAAGTCTCAAACAACAGTCGAATGGGGATTAATCCAAACTGTAAGAAAATCATTATCCAAAATCAAATGTTTTTCCATAAATAGCAGATTTGATCTCATTCTCTCTTTCTCGAATTTATTCATTTTTCAATCCTTTCACTCTGACTGCCAACTCTAGACTTACCAGAAAAGAAAGTTGGCTCGGAAACAATAACAACATTGACCTTGGTATTCGCTGTGAGCGTGCCCAAAACAACAACAATAACATTGACCCCATTAACCACGTGTTCCCCTTATGACTCTATCGCCTGCCCAAAACAATAACAACATTGACCACATTAACCATGTGTTCCCCCTTATGACTCTAGCGCGTGCCCAAAACAACAACAAGAACACTGACCCCTTTAACCACGTGTTCTCTCTTATGACTCTATCGCTTGCCCAAAACAATAACAATAACATTGATCCCATTAACCACGTGTTCTCCCTAATGACTCTATAGTCCATGAAAGTGACAAAGTTCCTGTTTTTCCATTCTCACTGACAAAATCCATAAAACCATCAAATAAATTGACCAACACACATAACCTTCCATAAAAACATCAAATAAATTGACCAAAACACATAACCATCCATGAAAACAGACATAAATGTGACAAAGTTCCTGTTTTTTCATTCTCACTGACAAAATCCATAAATGTGACAAAATTCCTGTTTTTCAAATTCTCACTGACAAAAACCATAAAAACATGCATAAATTATGTACTGACACGAGTTATAGGGTCACCTCTACTCGTATATGATTGGGTTTACCCCCTAGTCAATACCTCGCTCTCTAAGCTAAAGTTTTTTTTTGTACTTTCATAAGAGCTATTTATCCTAATTAACGGCCTTTGTGATTAAGGGTCATTCTTACAGAATTGGAAATAATTCAATCTTAAGCGTAAACAGCAAGGTATTGACTAGGGGCAATCCCCCTAATACACGTACATATAATAAAATAAACACTCGTAAATAAAATTAAACAATTTTCGAGAAAGCCATTTAGCCAAAAAAAGTAAAATTTATCTAAAAATTCCGTTTTAATTATTCATGTACGATGAGCCAAAATCAAAACCTGAATTAATTTAAAAACATTCAGAATTTAAATAAAAAAAGTTTTTTTTAACTGAAAGTATGGAGCGACATTAAAACTTAAAACGAACAGCAAATTATTCCGTATATGAAAGGGGCTGTTCCCTCCTCAACGCCTCGCTTTTTAAGCTAAAGTTTGACTCTTGGTCACAACTTTGTTTTTTAAAACACAAAAAAACATTAGAGTAAAGGGCGAGGCGTTGAGGAAGGAATAGCCCCTTTCATATACGGAATAATTTATGTTCGTTTTAAGTTTTAATGTCGCTCCTTAATTTAAATTAAAAAAGAACTTTTTTTATTAGATTAAACATGTTAAAGTCATCCCTTATCCTTTACTTTTTGATAACTCTCTGTGTATTTTTTTTTTTAGTTTTCGGTTCTTAGCTCTTTCGATGATCTGTTTTGCAAATTTATCGTTAATATTGTATTCGTGATTTTTATTTTACTTGACATGTTTTTCTGCTTTTCTTGTAGTCCAATTTTTTACCTTATCTTAATAAGTGATATGTCTTTTTCATCTTAGACAAAATTTGTTTTGACATTCTATACATATTAAAATAACTTTATTTTTAGGCACTTGGACGAATGAAAATGGCTGGAGATTCAATGTTCACTAAAATTGTGTCAAAACTAGTATGGTTATTATCAATTGCTCGTAACGCAATATGTGTTTTTGTATGTGCTGGAATAGCAGCAAATACTCACGATCCATTATCAGAAGATACGTTTAATCTTATTGGAAATATCACATCTGGCCTTCCGTCGCTTGTCTCTCCTCCTTTACAGATCACAAATGTGACAAGTGGAGAAAAGATTTTAGAATTTTGGGAACTAGTTACAGAAACTGGATTTTTAATGATCATTGTTTCCTTATTGGCTATTTTGGAAGCATTGGCAATCGCCAAATCTTTTTGTAAGAGCTTCATTTTATTTATAACATAGTATAAATTAACCTATACAAATAAGAGCATTTTTCTTAAATTCCAAATCTGGACTAGTTATTAGCTCAAAGAAAATACTCATAAATTTTACAAAGGGCGGTATAATGTGGAGGAAATTATTAAAAAAAACACTACGTTCAAGAATCATACAAAGATCATAAGCAGCGCGCTAGCGCTGCCTGAGTAAAGAACGATGTGGGCACAATGTGTTTTTTCCCCACCTGGGCACTTCGTATCGAAGGAGTTGTCGTAGAAACTTCAAAAAGGACTCATTCGATTGGAAATTGGAGTGGCTAGTGCCCTTTTTAACAGTCAATAGTGATTGGAGTGCAACTAGCCCCCCCACGCCCATCATTCTCCCAAATACATCCAATCAAAATTTTGAGATAGCCATTTTGTTCAGCGTAGTTGATTTCCAGATAGAAAATATGTTTTGAGGAGGCCACTCCACCAGAACCCTCAGGGCAAGGGTTTTAAGTTATGCCCTGGGGGCATATAAGGTTTTATAGAAGGTGTTGACGTAGAAACTTCAAAACAGGCTCATTCGATTGGTAATTCAAAGGGCTAGTATCCTTTTTAATAGTCGAAAGTGATTGTAGGGCAGCTAACCCTCCTCCCACGCCCTTTATTCCCCCAATTACATCCAATGAAAATTTCAAGATAGCCATTTTGTTCAGCGTAGTTGATTTCCCGATAGAAAATATATTTTTGAGGAGGACACTCCCCCAGAACCCTCGTGGCAAGGGTTTTAAGTTATGCCCTGGGGACTTATAAGGTTTTTATAGAATGCGTTGTCTTAGAAACTTCAAAAAAGGCTCATTCGATTGGAAATTCAAAGGGCTGGTACCCTATTTAATAGTCGAAAGTGATTGGAGGGCAAGTAGCCGCCTACACCCATCATTCCCTCAAGCACATCCAATCAAAATTTTGAGATAACCATTTTGTTCAGCGTAGTTGATTCCCAGATAGAAAATATGTTTTTGAGGAGGACACTCCCCCACAACCCTCAGGGCAAGGGTTTTAAGTTATGCCTTTGGGGCATATAAGGTTTTTATAGAAGGCGTTGTCGTAGAAACTTCAAAACAGGCTCATTCGATTGGAAATTCAAAGGGCTAGTACCCTATTTAATAGTCAAAAGTGATTGGAAGGCAACTAGCCCCCCCCCCCTACGCCCAGCGTTCCTCCAAATACATCCAATCAAAATTTTGAGATAGCCATTCTGTTCAGCGTAGTTGATTCCCAGATAGAAAATACAATTTTGAGGAGGACACTCCCCCACAACCCTCAGGGTAAGGGTTTAAAGTTATGCCCTGGGAGCATATAAGGTTTTTATAGAAGGCGTTGTCGTAGAAACTTCATAACAGGCTCATTCGATTGGAAATTCAAAGGCTAGTACCCTTTTTAATAGTCGAATGCGACTGGAGGGCAACTAGCCCCCCCCCCTTAGCGAGTCATTCCCCCAGACACATCTAATCAAAATTTCGAGATGGCCATTTTGTTCAGGGTAGTTGATTTCCAAATAGAAAATATGTTTTTGAGGAGGACACTCCCCTACAATGCTCAGGGCAAGGGTCTTAAGTTATGCTCTGGGGGCATATGAGGTTTTTATAGAAGGTGTTGTCGTGGAAACTTCAAAACAGGCTCATTCGATTAGAAATTCAAATGGCTAGTGCCCTTTTTAAGGGTCAAAAGTGATTGGAGGGCAACTAGCCCCCCCCCACGCCCTTCATTCCCCCAAACACATCCAATCATAATTTTAAGATAGCCATTTTGTTCAGCGTAGTTGTTTTTCAGATAGAAAATATGTTTTTGAGGAGGACACCTCCTCACAACCCTCAGGTCAAGGATTTTAAGTTATGGCCTGGGGGCATATAAGGTTTTATAGAAGCTGTTGTCGTAGAAACTTCAAAACAAGCTCATTGGATTAGAAATTCAAAAGGCTAGTACCCTTTTAAATAGTCGAAAGTGATAGGAGGGCAACTAGCCCCCCCCCAGGCCCATCATTCCCCCAAACACATCCAATCAAAATTTTGAGATAGCCATTTTGTTCAAAATTATGGAAGTTAGGTCTTTGAGGATGACAACCTCCTCACAGCCTTCAGGACAAGGGTTGTAAGTTATTCCCTGGGGGCATAACAATTTTTATGGAACGCGTTGTCGTAGAAACTTCAAAAAGGGCTCATTTGATTAGAAATTGAAATGGCTAGTGCCCTTTTTAATAGTCAAAAGAAATTGGAAGGCAACTAACACCCCTTCCACTCCCACCATTTCCCCAAACACATCCAATCAAAATTTTGAGATGGCCATTTTGTTCCACGCAGTTTAAAATTCAGGAAATTGTACTTTAGAGCAGGGCACTCCCGCCAAAGTCTTCAGAGCAAGGGTTATAAGTTATGCCATGGAGGCATATAAGTTTTATTGAAATTTTTGTCGTAGAAACTTTAAAAAGTGCTCTTTCGATTGGAAATTCAAAGGTTTAGTGCCCTTTTAAATAGTCAAAAGTGGTTTAAGGGTAACTAGCACCCCTCTCTCGCCCACTTTTTCCACAAACATATCCAATCAAAATTTTAGACAGCCATTTTATTCAGTGTTATGAGTTTCCAGAAAGAAATTATGTTTTTGAGGAGGACATTCCCCACAGCCCTCAGGGCAAGGGTTGTAAGTTATGCCCTGGGGGCATATAAGGTTTTTATTGAACGCTGCGTCGTAGAAACTTGAAAAATGACTCATTCGATTGGAAATTGATATGGCTAGTGCCCTTTTTAACAGTCAAAAGTGATTTGAAGGCAACAAACACCCTTTCCACGCTCACCATTTCCCCAAACATATCTGATCAAAATTTCTTGATAGCCATTTTGTTCCACGAAGTTTAAAGTTCAGAAAATTATACCTTTGAGCAAGACACTCTCCCCATAGTCAAGGGTTATAAGTTATGCCCTGGGGGCATATAAGGTTTTTATTGCAATGGGCAACTAACCCCCCTCTCACGCCCACCATTTCCCCAAACACATCCAATCAAAATTTTGAGATATCCATTTTGTTCAGCGTAGTCGAAAGTTCTGGAAATTAGGTATTTTAGGATAAAAACCCCATCAGAGCTTTCAGTGCAAGGGTTGTAATTTCTGTCCTGGGGGGATATAAGTTTAATATAGAAAGTTGTTGTAGAAATTTCAAAAGCGGCTCATTTGATTGGAAATTGAAATTGCCCTTTTTAATAGTCGAAAGTGAGTGGAGAGTAATTAACCCCTCTCTCGCGCCCTCCATTTCCCCAAACACATTCAATCAAAGCTTAGAGATAGCCATTTTGTTCAACGTAGTTGAAAGTTCTGGAAATTATGTATTTAAGGATGACAAACCCCCTCGAGTCCCCAGGGCAAAGGTCGTAAGTTATGCCCAGGGAGCATATAAGGTTTTTAATGATAGAGTTATCGTAAAAACTTCAAAAGGGGCTCATTTAATTGGAAATTGAGAGGGATAGTGCCCTTTTGAATAGTTGAAAGTGATTGGACGATAACTAACCCCTCTCTCATGCCCACCATTCCCCCAAACACATCCAATTAAAATTTTGAGATAGCCATTTTGTTCAACGTAGTAGAAAGTTCTGGAAATTAGGTCTGTAAGGATGACAACCCATCCACCCAGCCCTCAGGGCGAGGGTTGTAAATTATCCCCTAGGGGCATATAAGATTTTATTGAAAGCGTTGTCGTAGAAACTTCAAAAAGGCTCATTTGATTGGAAGTTAAAAGGGCTAGTGGGTTTTTTAATAGCTGAAAGTGATTGGAGAAAGACTAACGCCCCTTTCACGCCCATCATTTTTCCAGATACATCCAATCCAAATTTTGAGATAGCCATTTTGTGTAACGTAGTTGAAGGTTCTGGAAATTAGGTCTTAGAGGATGACAACCAAACTCACAGCCCTTAGGGTAAGAGTTGTAATTTATACCCTGGGGCCATATAAGGTGTTTATAGGAAGTGTTGTCGTAGAAACTCGAAAAAGACTCATTCGATTGGAATTCAAAAGGTCTAGTGGCCTTTTTAATAGTCGAAAGTAATTGGAAGGCTTGACATTTTTATAGTATAGATCGATTTGGATATGATGTATTATTTTTTTGTTGTTTTTGTTGTTTAGACCAGGGCACTTTGTATCAAAGGAGTTGTCGTAGGAACTTCGAAAAGGGCTCCTTCGATTGAAAATAGAAAGGGCTGATGCTCTTTTTAATAATCGAAAGTGATTAGAAGGAAACTAATCCCCCTCCCACGCCCATCCTCCCATTTGAATTTATGTTTAAAAACTAAATGTTTCCATAAGATTAAATCAAAATGCACTGTGTTAATGCTAATTCTCAATAAGGCATCTCAGCAGTATCCCGAGAACGACAGAGAGTATTAGGTTCAAACTTTCTGGGCTACTTCTGCTCTTAAAATTTTACCAAAACAAAATACCGTAAGTGAATCCAAGCTATTAAAGAAAGTAATTGGATTTTTTTCCGAATGGTATCAAGTTTTCCATTTCAGGTCAACTAGAGGAGGTATGAAGCTAAATTAAACACTACTATTTGTGTCCAGATTTTTAATAGGGTGTATGTTGTTAAATTTTTTTAAAAATTTCTCCAGCATACAAATAGCAGGGCAAACTATAAATTCTTTAAAAAAACGTTAAGATTTAAAGTATTATATTCTTTTTCTCTGAAAAGACTATGTCAATATAAAACGAACAGAAATTAATTTAAAAAATTTTTCCATAAAATAAGTTTTTCAAAGAAAAGTAAAGAACTCCATTAAACCAAAAACGGGCAAAAATAAAGTCAAATAATCAACCAAGCGTGAAACTACCACAAATCAGCATCGATAAATAAATGAAACCCAAAACGAGCGGAAATTACAATAAATAACCAAGTCAAACTCAAAACGAGCAGAAATTAACATAAGTTGGGCTCAAAACCCCTATGCCTTCCCAAGGCCAGAACGTAATTTGCATTCTACTGAAAAAAATACAAATGAATGTGCATTGTCAGTTTAATATACATTTACTGATATTTAGTAATCAAAATCTTAATATTATTTTATTTATTAAAGATATGAAAGTAAAAATATTTATATTTTTTTCAGTAAAGTGCAAATTATACATTTGTTAATTTGTAAGGAATTACATTTGTAAGGAATTATTTGGATATCTTAGCCCGATGGAATTAAATATGGAATTTTCAAGCCGGCCGGTGAAATAAAATTGTTGGTTTACTATCATAATCAATTTTGAGTTTCTCAAACCTATTTACTATTCATTAGAATTACTTAGGCTCAGAAACTTGTAGTTATAAGTTTCAGACTGTTAAGAGGCATAAGGTTTGTTGTCCTATTTTTTATTTCTGTAAAAAAAAATATCAAGAAACTCAGTGTTGGAGCTTGTAGGGAAAATTCGGAACATATAGTAATATAAAAATGAATGAAATATAATATCAATGATCAGTAATAAAAATTAGCTTTACTTATGAAAGTAAAGAGTGAAACTAAAACTAAAAGCGAACAAAACTTGTTACTTCGTGATTTTCTTGCAAACAGGTTCAAGCAAACTGGTTCATTATATTATAATATTTTTGTGGAATTCTTAAAAACTAATACTTGATTAATAACGCAAACCTTATGCAACACAACCATAATTGAACCAGAATACTTCGGAATTGGCTTGCATAAAATAAAAGAATAATTCATTAGACTCTTGATAGTCTATTGTTGGAAATGAAATCAACAGCTTTTATGATGCAATTTCAACTTTCTAAGACACTCAATATGGTAAAATTTGTGTAGTGGGATTGGTTTTTAGAGCTACACTTATATAAGGAAGTATGACAAGGCAGTTTGTTTTGAACAGTGTTTCAACTGCGATACACAAGGCATAAACAAATAGGTTTTCTTTGTTTAAATTTTCAGCTTCGCTCGTTAATTTCCATCTGAGAAAGTCTGGCTTTTAAAGAATAAAAAACGAAGAGAGACTTATTAAAAAAACTGCGATTTTTTTAAAGTATAGAGCAGTATTAAATTTGATTTTAGTATAAAAAATTTCCATAATAGCTCAAACTCAAAACAACCAAAAATTACTAATAAAGAATAAATGTAAGCCAAAATGAACATAAATTAAGATAAATGATAATAAAAGCCTATAGAACAGGTAAAAATAAAGAAGAGTAAAATAAATGTTAAAACGAGCAAAAATTAAATTGGATATTCAAGTCAAACTTAAAACAAACAAAAATTACTACAAACAGGATTTTGGCCACTGCTCTTTTCCCCTATCCTATTTGTAAATATCATTGAATTGTTTTGTTATTTCCACCTTTCTGAAACCAAAATCTATTATAAATAATTTTTGTATAATTGCAATGCAGAAAAATAAAAACAAAATTACAGGTACATAGAATTTTGAGTTTCTGAGTTTCCTGGAACAAACATCATTTTATTTTAAATGATTTTGTTTTATTTTTATAACTCCTTTCCAGTCATCACGGTTATTACAGTGTTTTAATATTTATTTGTCGTCAATGTCCTGAAAAGCAAAAGCTTAGCGACCAGGACACAAATATTTTTTATTAAAACAAAAATGACGCAACAAGTTATAGACTTTTACGGTTAGGGAAGGGAGAAAAGGGTAGTACCCGAACTCCTGTTTGTAGTAATTTTTGCTTCTTTCAAGTTTGACTTTAATATTGGATTTAGTTTTTACTCATTTTAATATTCATTTATTCATCTAAATTGACACTTGTCATCTTTAAATTTTCTATGATGGTTTATTTTTATTTCTGTCCGTTGACAGTAATTTCTGGTCATTTTTAGTTTGAACTATCATACGAATTTATTCATACTGATCTTAAGTTTAATGCGACTCTTTAGTTTTCATTGAAAAACTTCTTTTTCGGAAAGTCTTTTAATTAATATATAGAGATAAAGGACACAAGTTAAGTTTAGAATAATTTTCTTTTCATCTTCAAATTAATTTATTAATTATATGATCTTCCTGATAATCTATCTAGGATAGTTTGCTCTTTCAGTCTCTAGAATCAATTTTCCCTCTGGTGTGAGGATGTGGTTTAGTTTTGAACCAAGAAAGAGAACAGATAATTAGATAAAGTAATTTTTTGAGTCGAATTTACAAAAACAAAATTCTGACCAAATATGTTTTTTTTTGTTTTTCTGAATCTTGTTAAAGCTGGAATTTATATAGTGACACTTGTTTTTACATGGCCGTCAGATTATATTTTTAAAAATTAGAAGGCTGGAGAAAATCATTGAACTTTTATAAGGGTCAGAAGGCTGAACAAAAATTACATCTAGTTAATAATATATTCGACTTATCCATGTTGCCTAAGTTTTTCTACTAAACTGGGTATCTCTATAAGAGAAACCCAGGAGAAATGGGGATTGGTAAATGACTTGAAGAAAGAATTGTGACCTTAAGTCTTGATCTTTCAAGTTATAGGTCCGCTTAACTTCCAACTTTAGTAAAATTAAAGAGAAAATATAAAGAGAAGTCTTTAGCTCTAACTAAAAAATGTGGAAGTATTAATTTGTACTGTCCAAAGGAAGATTAGTAGTTAATTGTAAGAAGCTGAACCGGGGGAAGATTCATCATAAAAGACAGATTGAGATTAGTTTATCCTGACAGCCAAGGCTTGACAAGTTTGATCATAGACTGGAGTAACCGTACCTCCAAAGCTACACATGCGTTTTCTTTAACACGGGAAAATAAAATTGCAAGGGGCTGATGTCGGTTTTTTGAGTAGGTTGAGGAACTTGCCAGAGATCAAACCTTCGTTCTTTCTAAAACTAGAAATGTTGTCAGATACGCTTATTCTTTTTTGTATAATCTTGAATTGTTTAAAGTTTCACAATTGTTTTAGCCACTCTTCCTGTCACATTATAAAGGGGTTTTTGTAACCTTTGGTAGGTGTGCTGTGACCTCCTTTTAAACAAAAAAAAAATTTCGCATGCTGACCAAGGATCTGCGGTGCGCAGGCACCGATGTCCTGATTCAATGCCTTCAGCGAGGAGTGCAATGCGTGGTTGGGGGAAAATCATCCAACTCTTCCCGTGTTTTTCCCCCAAATTTCTCTAGGTGCCCATTTAGAGTTAGTTCGACTCTGGCGGAGCTTACAGGGTCACACCATTCAACCCCGTTCCAAACCAAATAGCCAGTGACACCAGAACTCGAACCCCTGACCTCAGGACTTCAAGTGCAGAGCGCTAACCACTCGGCTAGGACGGCCTTTTAAATAGATAAGTATATCTATTTTAATCTGGGTCAAATGAATTTTCTTGTCTGAAACATTTCGGGTTTTTTTGTGGTTTTTCGATCCATCTGGTGTCCGCTATTTTGGATTTTCGGTTATTATTCTCTCCAGTGGTCTGATTTATAGTTGAAGGGTACTAAAATATCTTCTGGAAAAGCTATACTTATTGCTTATTTTTCAGTAAAACAAAATGGTTTTATGCAATAATTTTAAAATAAATCATGGCTCAGATATATTTCATTTTAACAACAATTGATGGAATTTGGCGAAATTTGCTGATTAAACCTGTGATCAACACTGATGGGATACTAAATGTAGTTTTCCTTGATAAAACTTTTATAAGAAAATGTTTTTACTGAGAATACGAAATAATTTGATTTTTCAATTTGGATTACCTATTCATCCTAGTGAAAAAATTCAAATAGTTATAATATATAATTGGAATTCAAATTATGTACAGTCTGGGTTAAATTTTTTAATTTAAAAACCAACTGCAGAAAAATGTCCTTGCAGACCAGTCTTGGGCTTATAAACAGTTAAATGAAAAAACAGGTTTTTTACACTGAAAGTATTATTAAAACTCAAAACAAAGAAAAATCCATCTGTAGGGCCTATGTGAGAGGGTTACCCCTCTTTCAGTCCTTGCTCTTGACACTTTAGTCTTAAAGTTTTTTAAAAATACTTCCCAGGAGTCTTCTCAAAAGAATCAGATTACAAAGTCAAATTTTAGCGCAAAGAGCAGGGGTTTAATAAGGGTGGCCCTCCTCACATACAGAATCATTTTGTTGTTAGGTTATCAGTTCAGTTATCAGTACAGAATCAGTTCAGTTAGGTTTTAATGCTGCTCCTCAATTTCAGTATAAAATACTTATCTTTAAATTAAATTTCCAAGATTAAAACATTTAACCAAAAACAAATGTTTTAGATGTAGTTAGTGTTATCAAAACTCTGTTTTCAAAACCAATCTCAGAGAAAGTGTTGTAGGTATGTACCATCCCTCCAATGATATAGGTTACTGAATCAAAGAATGTCAGTATATATTACTGTTAATACACTAAGAATGAGAGGTCATAAGAGATAAATTAAAACAAACGATTGATCCTAGTGGCACAGAGCAGTTACTCTGTGGCACCATCCTAAGCTCTTAAATAATAGGGCTTAGGATGAGGGATATTTCCTAAGCCCTTAAACCATATTCTGTTCACAAAAAAAACTGTTTTATCCAAAATTTAAGAACATTAACAATCCTTTTTTATTAAATCTGAAACTTTTGAATCAATCATAAAATAAAAAAATAAAGGAAAACAAAAAATATCGTTTTAAAAGTATCGAAAAGGTACCGTTTAAAAATAAAGTATTTTTAAAAACAACCTCATTTTCTCTCTAGCCTAAGAAAAAAACTATATTTCATTTACTTATATTTTGGTAGCTACTGAGAGAGGGCACAAAGACCGACATTGTCCCTGGGCACTGAGAACCCTAGCCATGCTTTTATTCACCAGTGCCGGTCAGAGACTAATTGATTTAATTTTACATATTGTTTTTAGCTGATGGAAAGAAGAACGTGGATGCATCTCAGGAAATCATTGCTATTGGTGCAAGCAATGTTGTAGGCTCCTTTTTCTCGTCCTTTCCTGTTACAGGAGCATTTTCAAGGACAGCTGTTAATAAAGCAAGTGGTGTTGAGACGCCATTGAGTGGTGTTATAACAAGTAAGAGTTCCTTAGTGTTATTACATCTTATTGCTCAATATAATAAACTGGAGGGTTTCAACTCAGTTATAATGAGTGGTTATTCTTCCACTTACCTGTAGTTAAAACCCTAGAGCATATAATCTGAATTAAGAGGGAGTTGGGACGGAAAAAGCTCCCTTCATATTTGGATTAATTTTGTTTTTTTTTTCCTACTTTGATAATTTTGTTCTTTTTCTACTTTATTTATGGAGGCTTCTTATTTTCTTACCTACTTATGAAAGTAATATAGTGATTCATTTAACATTTAACTTAAACTTTTAGTGAAATGTTTAAATTAATGGTTTATTTCTTATTTCAATATTTACCATTGAAATAACTTTTTAGACTTAAAAGAACTCATTAAAAACTTAGAATATTTATTATTTATAAAAACATTAGAATTAATTTAGAATATGTGAACGAAACTATTTATAGCAAAAATTTCAAGAAATTAAAAAATGGTTTTGAAAGTTTAAAAAAAAAAAACACATAAAAAAATTTACTTATTAGAATGCCCTATGCTTGAAATTCCGTTTTCCTTATTGGTCAGGGACTTTTTCATTTATCATAACACCAATTCAGCACCAGATTACTAGCACTTGCCTTCAAGTGATGCCATGTAGACACTTGTGACAGAACCTTGTTTATGGTAAAGCTAGATCTGTAGAGAAGCAAAAATTAGTGAAATAGTAAGTTTGCAAATTCTGTGAACGTTTCCAAAATATACGATACGTCATTTCTTATTAAGATTTGATGAGAAACTAAAATTTTATTTCCAAGGATATTTCAAAGGACAGATTACTAGTCTAAGGGCAGGATACTTTGAAAACTAAATTTCAATTACTACTTTAGAATTTTCGCGTAGAAAGGTAATGAAGGTAAAAATACAAGCGGAATGATTAAGATAACATAAGTCAAAGCTCATTATCAACATTAATTTATATTTTATATAATTTTTTCCTATTTCACATACTAAGAACGATAAATGGTTTTTTGTTCAAAATTTGTATTCTAGTGACATTTTAAATACCTAACATATTTTCTATTCATGTTTGCCTTAAAATTAACAAATTTAGTTTCAAGCACCTTGATAAAGCTTTTGAAGCACATAAGAAAAAAAAACAGGATTATTTCTACTTTGGCCGAAACCCTATTATCAAGACTCTTTCCCGGAATGTTAATGTAAGTTTCTTAAGAACCCTAGTTATCTCGAAAAAATTCTTTCCAAAAAGGCGAATAAGTGATTCTGTTTATATCCAGACGAAAAACAAACACTGACTTCTGCTAATACCATTTTCTTGAAATGATCCTTACCACACTTGTTGGCGTGATGAAAAATATACTTAGACACTTCGACGATGCACTTTGACACTTTTCGATGGAGTTTTTTCACCAAAACGCAATGTTACTAGCACATACCTCAGAACAATTTTGTTTTGACCTTCTAGCGTTACATTAGCTTTGAGACCGGCTAAGGCCAGGAGCGTATCTGTAACATTTTTAACGGGTGGCTAGACGAGGTCTTAATCTCTGAGTCAAGGAGCAAGGGATAACCTAAAGAATAAGGCGAAGGAGAAAATGTGTAAACAAAATAGCCTAAATGGGGTTTCAAGATGTCTGAAAACTTGTTTTGGGAAAGAATTTTTTAGAATCGATACTGAACACTCAATAAAAAAAAATTAAAGGTGGCATTTGCCTGCCCTAGCTCTTGAATAGTGCAGATTTCTTCAAACGGCAGTGAAAAAAAAACAATTATTAAGCAAAGACGCAACTTTATTAAATTCGCAGCACTACACAATGCTTAATAAAATCATAGATGCAAATTAAACAAATATAAAATTATGAACTGATGCCTGGCTTACATTAAAATTAGCAGCAGTAAGTTTTTTGTATTGAAAACAAGCATGAATTAATCAAAAAAGAATATTTGCAGGAAGTAAATAACAAATTACTAAAAGCAGCAACACTTTTTGAATTACTTAAAAAATTATAGATTTTTTTCCAATTTTATTTTTGTTTGGGGTCGAGAAGCAACTGCACATCTCTCTTGTCTTCTCCCTAAATGAAACCACTAGATAGGTCTATAATCTACTGACACGCAAGTTTGTGAAACAGCAATTCAACATATTATATGAAAATTTTCCAAAATGAATGACACACCATTTTTCATTGGCGTTTGACGGTGAGCTGAGATCAACTACCCCCTCTTAAAGTGGTTGCTTTAACTTATGAATAAATTTTAGTGAAAAAATCACAGTCCAAGGGTCGTGATAAATTTACGTTATTTTTTTTTAGGTGTAATGGTTATCCTAGCAGCCCAATTTTTGACGCCGTATTTTTTTTACATTCCAAAAGCTAGCCTAGCAGCCGTTATCATTGGTGCTGTAATATTAATGGTAGAATGTCACGTAATTCTGCCAATGTGGAGGACAAAGAGTGAGCCAATTCAGTTACCTCAGATCGTAGAGCAGACAAATACAAGCTTATTTTCTTATCTTTCTTTCAATAAATGCAGGTAGTTTTTAATTAACTAACAAGCAGCAAGTTTTGAACTTTTCACGAAGACAGCTGAATCTTGTATCTGTCTGACATATTTAAACCTCTGGAATTGCTAGCAGAAACCGAGCACTAATTTGCTTTTAAACTAAGGATTAACAAGATAATATGTATTTATTGAAACTTTTCTTTTCCTGATATGTTTTCTTGCTCATCTTTCTTCGAGAAGGATCTATCCAACCGTTTTTATCTCAGATTTTCCAAATGTTAGATTCTGACCTGTAATATGACAATGGCAATTTCCTGTTATTTATAACATCAAGAATTTTTGCTAATTTTTCTGCTTTGATTACTAATAAAGAATAAAATTATACATGGGGAATAAATAATAAGTACATAATTGGCTATTTATCGGGCTAATGTGTAAGCTATTATGATGCTAGACCCTTATAGGAACTAAAATCTATATTTGAGATGTATTTTCGTACATGTAATGTTTAGTACTGTAACATTTTCACTATATAAAACACTTTTAACTAGATTCAGGGTTGACTTGATTGGAAGTTCTTATGAGATTTAGTTTACTTTACATAATATTTTTAGTGCTCTTTATTTAAACTATACTTATTAATAGAATTATAATACAACTTTGCTTCAGGGATGTCAATTGCAGATATTTAAAGTTGTGCATTTTTTCTATTCATGTTTTTTTATGTTTCTATCCAAGAAGTTAACTTAATAAGAGAATTTAAAAAAAAAATACAAAAAAATGATATTTTCAGAGTCTGAAAAAAGGCTAAATAACATATTTATATGTTCAGATTGTGTGAGTAGAATGCATCTAATGAATTTGCCTAGACATGTAGGAAATACCATGCTATTTGCCGGGACGTATACCCCTTTTCAAAGAGAGGGAGTACCCCCTCGCATGGCCTAATACTTTGCTTAGACGTATAGGAATTACCATGCTATTTGCTTGAAGCTCTACACCTTTTCAAAGAGAGTGAGTAACCTCTCACACATATGTTCCTTGGTAACTTTCCAAGCAAAGTGATCAAACACGTTTTGAAACTATAGTTGAGATTGTATAATGCAAGCAGACTGGTTTATCAGGCAATACCCATTTTTTAGGGCCAATCAGAGAGAGCGGAGGTTACTCCGTATATGATAACTTGATTAGTAATTGGATTCGAATAAAAGGAGTGATTTTTATTGCAATTCATATTAGTAAGAGAATTGAATTCAGAGAGAATAGTTTATTTGAGACGATATTAGTATAGAAAATGAGTGAAGCATTTACACCATTGGATGTTGATGGTGGAGCCGGTAGCAGCAGCAGCAGCAAAGATATACGAGTACCAAACGTGGCTGTGAAAATAACACAAGGCTGTAGACTAAGCCTTGAATGGGATGATATGTACGCTAGATATGTGATATCATTGAGCAAACTTAAAATGGAGGAGCAATTATTTTTTGCTGCGAAACTGAACATTGTGCATATAAATAGACTTCAGGTAGCATTAGACGCACTAGTGAAATATATTGATGAAAACAAATTGAATCAGTGATTTTTATTGTTGTACTTATGTTCAATAAAACTGTTTCTAAATCAAAGATATTTTTTTCTATAGTAGGCTAGTATATATTTTTTAGAGTAGAAAAAAATCTGGCTATTCTAAAGTTGGTTGTGAGAGTGTTAGGACTCTAAAAAATGGATAGATTTGAGAAAGAGCGAATCATGGGGAATCTCGTGTTTATGGAAAAACGTTTGATTCTTGATGATGATTTTCTAGAGCTGTCTATTCAAAGGAAGATATTTTCTCAGGGAATGCTTGTCGATATAATGAAAAATGATTCTCCATCATTAGACTATTGCATAAAGCTTTTACGTCGTCGACCAACGGCATTTACACAATTTATTGATATATTAATCAGGACACAGCAAAATGATATTGTGGATATGCTTTTAAACCATAGCTTAGAAATTTAGGACTTTTTCTCATGAGAAAGATTGAGTTCAAGGAAGATTTACTCCTCTCTCTCTCTTTCTCTCTTTCACACTCAATTTGTTGATAGTAGCTTAGTTTCATTTTGGCGATGAGAGTGTCAACACATGAAAAAATGTTCCATTCATGTCCACTATGCATGCATACATTGGGCAGCTGGTCAGCATGTGAGAATTTTAAAATGATTGATGAGAACGATTAAAAGAGCAGATTTTGCAACCCGTGTAAATTGCATAGAGGATATGCCGCACAAATTAAAGGTTGTAATTCCTGCCTTGAAGAGGTGTTTGACTCTCATCCTAGAGGGTACCTATGCTCCAATTGCCACTATGATAAATGTAATCAGTTGGAGAATATATATCCTGGTATGATTGGAAAGAATCCTAAGTGTGATTTTAGTTTATTGCTAAGAGATTGGTATCGTCGTGGCCTTAGATTGTTCTCGGAGGAGGAACCGAGTCAGCGATTTAACTGTTGGAACAACAAAAGAATTTGGTTTCTACGTCATCGTTGTGAAGAAAATGGCTACTATGATTATAAGCCCACTGATTTTTATTTGGCTGTGACGGTATTTGATTCGCCACTTGAGGACACTGTTTGTGACATTGCTTCAAATAAGAAAATTCAAACATGTGACTTCTATAAAATGAATGAGAATAGTATCATTGACTATACAAAGAGATATGACAAGAGTGAAGTTACACTCTAATGTAGAAAATGTGACCCTGACAGTGTAGCATATCAGGATCAGTATACTATAAATTCAGATAATCTACCTACATTAGTTTTTCTGGACAAATACCTATACCTAGTAGAAGATGAAATCTAAAGAGTAAAAAAGTCGTTTTTATCATGTACATACATTATTTTTATTAATAAGAAATTTCACATACATTTTTAGAACGTTTTATTCGTAGGGCACTAAAATCAATATTAAACTCGTTTGTAAGTATATTTTCCACTATAAAGTCGTTCAATCGAGGAAAGTCAACGTAGATGTCGTGAAACTGCTTTTAGGTATAGCTACGACATCTGAACATGAAAAAGAGTAGAGCATGAAAGCCACATTTCTTAGTCGTTGAATCCTGTACTCTCCTTTGATTTTGAATAATAGTTTTCCCACTGCTCTCAATAAAGTTGCTCATGTGTGGAGTGTAGAATTTATATGATAGGCCAGGAGGATCAACAAATTCAATATTCTTCGCTGTTTGAAAGATGCACAGCCAATGGCCTGTCTTCAAAGTCGATGGACTGCTATTAACAATGATTAGGGTATTTTTAACACTTGGAATTTTTTCAATGAAGTCCGATGGTATGTAATAGGACTTGTACTGGTACATGTATGGATCCATACTAAATATGTTGATTATTTGGTTTGTGTTCATGGTGCTAGGTCTAGTTGAACACTGCTGTCGGGTGTGATTTCCCAATAGGTTGCAATTTGACTCAATGATATTAGCGTGATACCCTTAGTCAAAGCATCGGCAAATGTACACTCTAAACGTACATTCCCTGTTCGTATTATGCTCATATCTTGGGCCCCGACAGGTCCAAAACAGTTACGCCATGATTTTTTTGAAAACATTGAATCGGTTATTCCATTTTCAAATAGTTGGGAGTCATGATCTAGGGATTGCATGGTCAACTCATACAGAGTTCTACAGGAATTTTGTCAAATGATAGAGGGTACAGTGGAATACCATTCGCTTTGCACACAAGGCTAGATAGACCGAAAAAAATTAAAATCATGGGGGAATTCAGTCCAGGATCCAACGGCACTGCCACTCTTCACAAAGGCCAAAGCAAGTTTTGATGGGAATTCCCCACTGATAAATGATGAATCGGTATAGCTACGAGAGCCGGTGGCAATGTGACGTTGATTGGTGATTGTATGGGGGAAAAGAAGTTTAATGTTGCTGCCACTGGCTCTTAGCTTTTCCACTGCCAATACAACAGAGCTCATAACCTGTTGTTTACGGACGTAGAGAATTGCCTATGTGATAATGTCATTTGCATCGGGTACTGCAGGAAGTGTTTTTCTCAAAATGAAATTTGACGGGGCTAGTTGCAACTTTATGTCAATCTTGACATTGGGGGGTAACCATTGGGATATATTGAATCTCATGATTTAATTTTCCAACTAAATGATACTCCTGGGTCACTGCAGTAGTTAACTCGCCGTCAGTATCAACACTTGATCGATATTCATATCCGAATGACTGTCCTCTCAACTCCTTATATGCCTTTGGTGTCATCATCATAAATTGTATGTAGCTTGCATAGTTGGATAAATTATTGCTAGTGCTCATCAATGTAACATTAATAAATACATTAGTTTTTTTGAACATGTTGTGTAGAATACATTTTTCATAGGATAGACCATCAGCAACAGTTGGAGTTGTGTTACCTGACTTTTTCTTCACCGCAACATTTAAATCAATAAATGTTGATTACAAATCAAGGAAATAGTCTTCATTGGAAAATATTTGAAAGTGTATATTTTCCGAGAGGGGTTGCTGGGGGTAAAATTGTTCATAGTAGCCATACTTGACACTAACATCAACATTTTCAGCATTGAACAGATTCAATGAGAAACTGATTGATGGATATGATTCCTTGTTGGTGAGATAAGTCATCTTAAGAGAAGAAATCCTTCTTTGATCTAACAATATTTTTCTTTTTCTTCTTATTGGTCTTCGTTGTTTTATTCCTCAAAGTCCTTGTTGATGTCCTTCGCTTCCCGCCTGGGTAGAGACTGATGAGTGAATGATGCGCACGCATCCTTTTCAATCCTTTCTCAATTTTCTGAGATTTTAATTTCTCACCAACGGCTCTTGCTGAAAATCTAATATTTTTCTTAGCACTCTCCTTGAAATTTTTACACGACCCCCAGTCCTGTAGTGTTGAGGCAGCAAAATTTGATGCAGCAGGTACAAGATATTTTCTGGCAAGGGGTAGTGCAGAACGAAATTGTCTAGCAAACCAGCTACCAAGACCATAGCCAGACGTTGTAGTACGCCCCTTGTAGTAGTCCAATCCATTTCCTATTTGACGTCGACTCAGAGCACCAACATAGCAATTGATATCGGGATAGACAAATAGAATTCTTCTATTGTTCATTTTAGGTGCTGTCGCTGACGATGGGTCGAAAATGACACATAATCATGGCTAAACCTGTTGTTATTGCGAAAGGATCACCCACTTCACTTCTTAGTGTTAACTGACAGAATTCCAAATATTAAGTGTTTATAGGAACATACTTAAGATGCTTTTTATTATAGTGATGAACAAGTTCATGGGTTGTTTTTTGTTCAAGAACACGTAGGAGGGGGACATTTGAATTACCAACTCATGACGTTTCCACAAAAGATACATAGAGAAACATGCAAGAGTCCGAGGCGAAACCAGGTGGATAATCAGCAAAAATAACTTGATCCATCCCGCAAATAGTGCCAGTGTTTTTCCCATTGATCATATTCTGTTTAAAGCCAAGAATATCTCTTAGATTTTCATTCAGAATAATCATTTCAGTGTCAACAGGTGAGGTAATGTAAATCCTATCGTGTTCCAATGAATAATTAAAATGGAATGTACCATTCCTACGATATGAGATTTTTCTATTGATTGTATGACACAAATCTGTCATACCATCATATTCTATATATTCCAATTTAACATGTGGATATTCGCTAGATTTAAGTGCTTCAAACTATTCATACTCGACAAAGAGTGACCAATCGAATTGTATAACTTTTATATTATATACACGATCCTTTCTCAGGATATCATAGGTATTTTTGAGAATACAATCGACAAGAGCCACTTCATACTTTCCGTCATCGAATTTGATAGCGGGGGAGAGTATCGTCCAAAAATCCTTTGTTTTATTGAAGTCATTGTAGAGAGGATCAGAAACGTGCGACATAAATGTTACATAGAAATCATTGGGCATTGTCAATATCTTCAACTCTAATCCAAGAATCAAAATCAGAGTTGTATCCTAGCCACCGAGCAAGTAACTGTTTCTTACCCCTACGAGTACGAGCCTTTAATATCTTTTCAATTTGATAGATTTCACTATTATTTTTAAAATTTTGTAGTTCATAGTCATAAAAGCCACCAAGAAAATCTTCATCTTTGGTATCTCGCAGACGATAAATTATGGGTTTAGTGTCTAGGATTTTTGCCACTTTAAAAAGTTCTGTGGACCACAAGTAATTACCCTTTTCAAAAACATTAATTTTTCTATTGATTCGAATAGTATCGACAACATTAAATTTTTTCTTGACAATCATTTCATTGGAATATTGTTTAAGAAAATTATCAGTTGTATCATGATCAGAATGATGAACTTCCGTTGGGGTTGAGTTGGACAATGATCGATGAGCTCTTTGATTATAAATCAACATGATTTTATCTAAATCATGAATAAAAACAGGTGTATTTTTCAATGTACAATATCTTGAAATTAACAGTCGAATGGTTCTTATCAATCGTTCGGCCAATGCAGCCTTTATAGGACTATGACTATGATAGAGCAGTTTAATATATTTCGCTAGTATTTTTACAACATGGGGATTAATAAATTCACTACCATGATCCGTTTGAATTTTTTTATACGAATCCTGTTCGAGAATACTTTCAACGGTCTGAGCAACTTCAACACCTCTCTTCAAGCGCAATAGAATGACATATGCTTAGTGACTAAAAACACTGATTGCATGTAGAGTGTACTTGTAAGGTGTATTGTGACGTCTTTGAATCTCATCTAGAGTTAAGAGATCTTCTTGCATTATATGCAGTGGGAAAAAGGCTTTAGTTTTTCGATAATGACTAGCACGAATCCTATGTTCCGATGTAGTGTGTAACTTGATTCATTTTCTAGATAGTCTTGTACACTTTTAGTGTGAACACCAGTGACTTTGGAAAGAGTGGTGGGGGAACTTAAACTTCACACTTCACCAATATTTTCATGAACAAGTTTCAGAACTTCGACCATTTTGAACGTAAACGTGTAGCGTAACATCCACTACCCTTTTGTATACTAGTGGTTGATGGTGGTGATGGTGACGTTGACTTGATACGTCTTCGCTTTTGTCTAGCTATCAGTGGTGTGCTCCTCCTCGTTATTGTCAAGTTTCCACTAGGTGTGCTAGTATTTTCCAAAACTGATTTAAAATCTTCTTCTTCTTCTTTATGTTCATATTTTAATGGTGTTGAGGGTGCATCTTCATTTCATTTTTTTAGAATTTGCCTAATGCCAATAAGGCTTTTGGGAAAGTTTAATGTATTTAGAAAGTTGTATAGATGAGCTTCAAATGATATTAGTCCTTTACGATTTATAACCATATCATAGACTAAATCAAGTAGATTATAGCTCTTGCCCTGAATTATAATCTCTTTCCCATTGCTATCAACTTGAATATGATCTTGACCGCCTTCCATGAGATATGTTATGAGTCGTTTACTTTGTTCAAGATATGAGTGGGGCATTAGATTTCCAATGCTTGACACAAATTAATACAATTACACCTTCTTTAATTTCGTTCCAGCAGCAGCAGTAGCGATAGCAGAAGAAGAACTTTGAGGAGATGGTTCTTTTTTGTGATCAAAGCCACTGGCCTTCGCACGATAGGGCTTATGTTTGTCCACTCGGCGAGGTGCATCTTAAAGTAAAAGCAGTTTTTATCATCTTCAATATTCTCGTTGTCAATGAATTTTCTCAGATTGTCCTCAAAGTGTTCCAGGGGTGAGAGAGCGAGTTCTATTGGAGTCAATTTATAGGGTTTGGGTATCCTCTGGAGGAAACTGTTTACATGTCCTACAATTATAGGTAGTAAAAGTGTGAATAAGCTACCGCCCGCCTGAAGAAGACGTTTCCTTTTAAAATTCTTCCCTTTGTTTTTAGAGGCCAATGTACGTAAAATGGAACGATGTTGCTTTGCCTGTTGCTTAACTACTTCTGGCAGTTGAAAATTGCCCTCAGTCAAATTAAAAAAAAGTTCGGATATTAGATTAATGAAATCATTGTCAACCCCATGTTTGAGTATGGCTTTCCTAAGGGAGGGTTTTGAAGTGCTTAGAACTGAAAATAAATGTCTATTTTCATGTAGTTTCTTCAGTGTCATGATAGCAACTATGAGGTCTTTTTACTGTTCACGGAGAGATATACTGTAATTTCATCGTCAAAAATATTTGTGACTACACGCAAATCCTCGGATTTATTTTGATTAAGATCCAATAGGATGTAGCCGTAGGGTTTATTAGTTGCCTGATTGTACGCTGAGAGCAGAAATTTAGGTGCCGCGGGGTATATTTGTTTATTAAGGGCTATTAGCAAGCTAGAGCCACGAACAAGTCTGTAGATGATATAGTAGGTGCAGTTCAATGCAAGTGTTCGCATACATTTGCTCTGATGAAAGAGGTTTTGTAGAACCAGAGTAAGGGAAATCTGTTCATGATGAGAGCGAACAGTGAACAGTTGTAACATTTCCTGGGACCATTGTTCCATAGATTCAGCCAGATTGTCAATAATCAGCCAAGAGTTTGGTTCAATAATGTTGAAAACATCAAGTCCCTGTATGAATTGTATCTGCACCAACCCCGATATGGCAATTGCTTTTATTTTATCGTATGACTCCTGCCAATTACTGTAACAATAGTAGAGTTTTTTCGGCTTTTCCAAAAACATTTTATTGCAATTTCTAATTATTTTAGTTAAGAGTGTCGTTTTGCCTGACATTGATAGACCGCACAGAAACGATCTGAATGGTGTTTTAAATTGATACATGTTCCCTACAACAGTTCACCTACAACTAACTGTAGACTGTCTAATGACTAAAGACTTTCCCTACTAGTCCGTTCAAGAATAATAAGAAGAACAAAATCAATAAAGAATAATATTTCTTGTATTATGAACATAAAAAACAGCACATTACAGAAAAAAAACAAGAAAAATACACTTAAGATTTTTTTTTAATTTATTTATGATAAAAAACATAAACATATATTTTAAAAAAAATGTACTAGAAAAAGCACTGTAATAAATATACTTTATATTTATTTATAAAAAATACAACATTTAATGAAAAAATACACTTAAATAATATCGCTTTTTGACACCATTTTTAATTTGAATGCAACAACAACATGTATATTTACCAAAAATAATCTGCTCTAAGTAAAAAAAAAAGATACTGTTCGTAGTTGTGACGCCCCCCACTGGCAGCCAGCAAGCCATCGCTCCCCGGGCCGTGTGGCCCCCCCCCCCCCGGGCCGCAAGGCTCCCCCAAGGTTTTGGGAAATTTATTGGACTTTACTCAAACCGAGACTCTCCCAAGACACATTTGGCTCGGTCGGAAGTTAAATAGTGCCCCAGAGGGAGGGTAGTCACACCGTCTTGACAAACATAGACCTTGTCGGAAATCGTACTCATGGCAATTTTTCTATATTTACAGTGAAGTTCCTGTAGTTCAGCGAACGAATTGGCAACAATTTCGCTCGTGGAATATTTTCAACAATACAATTCCTATAGACGTCCTTGTCCAAATTTTTATCCACATAGCACGTGGGTACTCCTTTGAAATGTTTTTTGATTTCCTCGTCGTGTGTCAGTATAAAGTACACCTTCGGACTTACAAACATACCACGGGAAATCATGCCACTTCACGTTCCTGATTTTAAAAGTAAAAGTTGATTTGGCGCCCAACGTTTCGCTCTGGGTAAAGCCCACTCCATTTGGTGTAGTCTATCTGAAAGCTGATGATTTCACCGTGCACCAAATCATCAAGTAGGTTTGGAGTTTTTACTCTTAGCAGTGGAGAGTCTGTGTCCCCGTAGCAGACCCTTACTTCTCCCTTCTCCGGCCACTGTACCCTAGCCACATTGTAGTAGAATTCCAACATTAGATTTTTAGAGCTATCCAAGATCGCACTGCCTGCAGCAATATTTTTTTTCAGGACAATGCTTCTTTTTTTCTTATTCAATATTACCATAAGCGGGCCAATGATTGTAAAGGAAGTGTAATTTGGATCGGCAATAATTCGAGCATATTGTTTGGAGTCGGTCACGACATCGCAACGATAACTACTGTGAACATTTTTGCACATTTTACCAAAAGCCGAACTTAAAATGAGCTTATAGATTTCTTTTTCGGCTTTTGTCTTCGCTTCAGAACGTTTCTTGACATAAGTGTCAACAAACGTTTTCAGATAGGGTTTTTGACTAAACTGGAGGGCTCTATGAACCTTTGTGACATTGAAACCGTTGTTGCACATCCATTTTAAAGCCAACTGATGTACAACAATATATTTCTTCGGCAGAAGGTCTGCAATAGGTTTTTGTTTTGAAGTTGTCCAGTGCAATCCCTCCACCTCGACCAAACGCCTGTTGTGGGGACTCAAAGAGTTCCTAGACACAGGTCGATTGATGCACGGAAAAACAAAATCCTTTACTGAATCGTGAAGCTCAACCAGTATCTCCCCATCAATTTCAAAAACCATCCAACCGGCCTGATCAACAACAGGTGCTGATCGGACCAACAGGTGCAGATCGATATCAGTGATCAGCCTGATTTTTACCCCGCTAATTTTTAGGATAAGGTCCATTACCAGATGAGGAGATGAAAAATAATATCCTAAATTAAGATTAAATTCCTCGTATATTTTGTCCGTATTTTTACACATAATGTCTAACAAAGTTAACACATCACTCGACAAATACAACTTGCAGTAGTCAAACCCATTTTTACACCCTCTCTCTGCCCAGACTTTTTTGGCAAAACTGTATTCATCAGGGGTGCACCTGGGATCGGGTAGACTGTAATAAAACAATTCGATCAAGGGAATAGTTTCCTCTGCGAATCTCGAGATGGAGCAGTAATAATCATAAGGATATATGCCCTTGACCGTCAACAAATCATATAAATCATTTCGAAATTGTTGCTTGAGAAGGGGGAAAGCTTTGCAGCCGTCATCGTTTTTCTGCACTTGAATTAATTCGCTCAATGATTTCGGGAAAAAACTGTAGGAATCTAAAAAGCGAATTTTATTCGTGTACTCAATGTCGTCTTCAACATATCTCCACATAAATTCCAAAACAAGCATTTTTTCCGACGATTTAGGAATGATTTTGTAGGAAAAGCTTTCTATCACCCATGCATCATTAACAACTCCATTTCTTTGAATATGTGCCATTGCTGGTAGCACATACTTCAGATCGTAGTTAGAATTATGTATAAAAACCGGAAGAAAAAGTTGCTGTTAATTGTGAGCCCATCCTCAAAATTTACTTTTCCAAGATGAATTGGGGTCAATAAGATGATTGTGATCCTGGAGAGCGTCTTTTGGGGCAAGAGCACCCCCTATAAACCCAACAAATTGTCCCCTTTTCTAGTACCCGTTGCTCCTTATCAGATAATGACATTGGGTAGATGGTGTGACGCAATCGTGAAATAGATTTATTTGCTGTTTTTATTAAACACACCAATAACTTCTCCATGCTACCCTCCTCATCCATAGCCAAAAAAATTCTTCCAATTGCGTTTTATTGTTGGAATTGCGACAGCCATGCGCATAGATACACGCAACTAGTTTGTGTTCCTTGATTATATTTGGCCTTGATGGGTCTGATACCTCCAACAGTCTTGATTCACAATTCAAATATACTTTATCAACCTGTAGCAGAGAATTTTGGAAGTTTTTAAATTGTTAAGTATCTTTGCCTTCTGCCAGCATTTCTATTCTTTGATTAAAATGAATTTTGCAATATCTCATGTGATCCGTGAATGTTCGTTCAGATCTAAATGAGAAAAGACACATGGGGCAATAGTGACATTCGCCATGTTTTTTACCTTGAGATAAGAGTCGACTTATTGCCGTAACGGGGAAAAAATGACCGTAGGAATTTATATTTTTGGGAGGCTCATAGATAATCCAAACCCAATTTATAACATTATATACCAACGGTATCCTAACTGAATATAAAACCCCTTTTTTATTCGGTTTCTGTCCCCCATTTACAAATTCTGTGTCATCCTGAAGAACAACCACCCCCAACCTAAGATTTTCATTTGCTTTTTCAAATATAGTTATTTCTTTTAAGGACACCGGATACTTTTCCTCTAAACAATCAAAATTTACTTTAGGGGAATTGTCTCCTCGGTTACGTGCAAGTCTGTCGAGATTCTTCATTGTTGACTCATCTTTCAATGTTCTATGGGCTGCTGCTAAAAATGCATATTTAAAGCATTGCAGCCCTGTTTCAAAATTAAAACCCTGAACCCCTCCTGTTGCCGATAAATCTGGGTGGCATTTTATTTTGTTACCCCGCCCTCCCCATAAACTAAAGTTTTTTTAAATCTATTGAGATTCAGATCCATATATTCAATGTATAAAATGGTGGACCCGCTTCCCCTCTCGTTAAATGTGTCCAAAGTTAATATTAATTAAGTGACCCAATTGAAAAAGTTACCCTCAAATTCATTTAGACCAGGGTAAAAAGTTTTGTTACCAGTTGAAAATTGAAAATAAAAAATGTCCCCTGATGTCCCCTTTTGTAAATAAACTTATTGATTAACTGATGACTTAATCCCCCCTAACCCCGCCCCCCCAATTCTGAATCTGAATCTCAATAATTGCTTGAATTCGGTCGATGTAGGTATGAAGAAAATTTACAGGGTCTGTTAAAATGACACTCCCGTCAACCAGGTTTTCCTAGGGAGGATTAGAATCAATCCTATGTGTTTTCAAGTGACCTAGAGCAGACTCTAACAAATAAAATTCAGGTAGTTCCGGGGAAGCGACACTATTTTCACGTCCTGCACCTATTTGCACAGTACCTAATTCAATAACAATAAAATCATCGTCAAAAATGTCACCGGAAACATTAGATCCAACAATTTCCATAAGACTATTCATTTCTTCCGCTGTAAATTGAAAATCTAGGGGGATACTAAATGCCGTACCTTCACTAACATCATCCCATTGTTCTGGCGACAGTGGACAATTATCCGTGATATTCTGAAGTCCTGGGCCAGGGAAGGCAGTTGTTTTTGTAGCTTCCCCCTGAAACTAAAATGAATGGATTGATTTTTTTTACATACCGGGGTATTAAATAAGTACCATTTTTACACCTCCTCCAAAACTTAATTTCCCCCTCCTAGCATTATTTTAACTAAATACTTGCCCCTTCCGTCTCCCTCACTTCATATTAAGTAGCCAAAATAGAGCTTAGTCAATTCTAAATTTCACCATTTTTTATGTTATTAATTACACTGAAAAAAAAAATTGTAAAACGAAATTGTGAGTGCACTTTAAAGTTGAAAGCTATCTGATAAATGGTACTTACCGTGGACGTTAAACCTAGCTCGGTAGAAACCGTTCGTGGTATATAGTGGATCACACTATCTCTCCTCAAGTTCATGCAAGTCCCCCCAACGGTCTTTAGTGTTTTATACGACGGGTCCTTGTGGGAAGAATGGAATTCTTGAGGATTTTGAATATTGTCTAGCATAACCAATAAATCGTCTAATGTAGATATATCCAAATTATCAGGAGACGGTATGCCACCTTTCCCTAAAATATCTTCAAAATTGGACTCTTCTGTGCCATTGAGTTTTGGTCGTTTTTGACTTGACGCTTGAATGTCAGAGTCCTGGAACTAAAAATAAAGTTTTAGTTATTCAGTAAGTAATTTGTAGTTTTATATGATTAAATCGTCCTAAAACAAATAGAAAAAAAACCTTGAGTGAATTGACACGCACCCATACAAGTAGCTGATTATAAATTGTTAGTTGAGCCATCGATGATCGTCTCATTAAGTTTGCTTAATAATATAGTCTTAAAAAACACGAGATATTTCAGTAAAGGTAAATAATAAACATCTAGGCTCAAATACCCTATAACTGTATTGGAAAGCCATAAAACACATTTTTAAACATGAAACAGATAAGAAAAACTCCTGTGTCGACACAGCCCCCCCCCCCCAAGGGCCGGGGCAGGCGTTGTAAGTATTGCTCTGGGAGCATATATGGTTCTTATGGAAGGTATGCTCGTATAAACTTCAGAGAGAGTTCATTTGAATGGAAATTAAACGTTGTAGTTCATTTTCTCAGAGTGAAAAAAGATCGGAGGGCAACTAACCCTTTCCGCCCTCTACTCGTTTGGGTGTATCGGAGACTTTTACAGTGAAAGAAGGAGGTCATACCCAAACTCTGGTTTGTGGTGATTTTTGTTCGTTTCAAGCTTGATTTACATATTCAATTTAAGCTTCACTCGTTTTAAGATTTACTTATTAATTTACATTAATATCTATTGTATGTTTGTTTGCATTGATTGTTTATTTAATTTCTGTTCGTTTTAAGTTTCATTTATACTTCAGTAGGAAAAAATTTTTTTTCGTTTGAAGCTTGATTTTCATATTCCATCTAAGCATTGCTCGTTTTAAGATTTATTTATTCATTTATATTAGTACTTTTTGCATGTTTATTTGCTATGATTCTTTATTTAATTTTTGTTCGTTTTGGGTTTCTTTTATTCTTTAATAGTAATTTCTGGTCGTTTTGAGTTTGAATTTTAAAAGGTATTTGTATCTGCTGAGCTTCAGTTTTAAATGGCCGTTACTTTTCTTTGAAAAACTTATTTTTCGGAAAGTTTTTTTTAATTAATTATCTGAGAAATCGATTCTCTCATGAAATTTTTACCATAATAAATTTTAAGTTATTAAGACATTTTTGACTTCAATATATGCTATTAGTCATTAGTTTTAAAACCTTTTCTCCAAAAAATAAAGCTAAAACTTATACCTCACTCCTCCAGTTCAATTTAAGTCTATTATTATATTGCCATATTTGATAAATTGAACAGAAGACTGTGAATCATAAGAAAAACAGTTTGTTCGCAGTCAAGGCTAAAATTCTATCATCATAAAATAGTAGGACAAAGCTGTGCAAAATTCTAAACTTTACTTCCTTATTTTGGAATTATTTTGACTTTTACAAAAAATTTAAATTTTTAAGTATTGATGTTCCATTAATTTCTGTGAACAAACTTGACACGAATCTCATCAATAAACACTGTATGTTTCTATTTACTTTTCAAGAGTCCGATTTGATCCCATTTGGCATGACGTTCTTTGCTGGGCTTCTTTTTGGCTTGGATTTAGGAATCATAGTCGGTACTGTTGCCCATCTACTCATTATGTCTTTTGCAAACGCTAGACCACCCATTGAAATTGAAACAATTCATGTAAGTATTTTAAGAAACAATCCCATTGTTTTAAAATTGGGGAACTTTGGCTAGAAAGTTAAATTTACCAAATAAAATGTTTTAAATTTTGTTCATAATAAAAAAAAGACAGTTGTTTCTAAGGGGCAAATAAATCATTTTAAGTCTGATTCGTTTTAATGCGTTTTCTTATTTCTGATATACAAAATAATAATTTTGAAATGATCCCAGTTCATTCTAATGTTTCTCGACATAAACACATACGAAAAAATGGACATTGTGATGACAAAAAGTAATTCCTATTTTTCTTTTTTATTGACGTTTTCAGTATTTTCATTTTGTTAATGTAAACTAGATATACTAACAAATATAATGTCTAATACAAACAAGTTAAAAGAATCTTGGCTGGATCTTAGTCCTTTGATAGCTTAAGTTTATAGTTTTTCAAGAACGATAAGCCTGATTAATGAATGATTAGATCAACATTTAAAGCTGCTTACACAGTACATCTTAATACGTTTAGCAGCGATTTTTCCCCTAGCAATAATTAATGTCGCAGAGAAACAGAAGTAGTTTGCACTCATTTTGCTCTCCCGTAGCGTAAATTTTTTTTTCATGCTTTAGTACTCCTTTTTCCTACTTTTGTATTTTAATACACTTTAGTAAAAAGGTTAATATAGCTAAAGCATACACAATGAGGAAGTTCTTCCTCATCCTTGATGTATTGACAGTTTGTGGTTTGGCCTCTTCAAACAAAATAGCTAGAGGTTACAAATCATGTATTTTGTGCCTAAGTTAACTTTACTACGTGCCTTCCTGCCCTTTTTCAGCGTGTCACAAGAATTTTACCTTGTTTCACTTAAAGGCAGGGTGAAATATAAGGGAAATATTCAGATAAAAATTATTTACTTACTACTTACACTGTTTAGCCTAATCTGACAGTTGGATTTGTTTGAATTGAATATGATTACAATAATTTTTTTTCAGTTTGAAATCAAGTCTGGAGTGGTTGATGATATAATATTTTGTTTCGAAAATAATCTATCGATTCTATACCAAAAAAATCCCAATGGGAGTATCCTTAAAATATTAGCTATAAATGAATAATTTTGGAATAAATATCTTCCAAAGTTGTCTCTCCGTGTTTTTATTTTCTACTGCTTTAACCCTTATATTTACAATTTTAAAGTGAGCATTTGGTTTTACATGGAAAATTAGTGTGTGGATTCCATACAACCAGATATTCTGTGGAAAAGATGTCATTCTGATAACCTGGATGCAAATCGTTGCTTTCATTGTTAATTAAAAAATAAAATTTCCGAAAAAGAAATTTTCTAAAAAAAAGTAGAGGCCATAATAAACTTAAGAGCCGAAGAAATAGAAACCTACAATAACCCAAACTCAAAACAACCGGAAATTACCATTAAAGAACAAATGAAACTCAAAACGAACAGAAATTAAATAAACAATTATAGCAAACAAACAAACAGTAGTTACTAATATAAATAAGTAAATAGATCTTAAAACGAGTGAAACTTAAATAGAATATTCATATCCAGCGTGAAACGAACTAAACCTCTACGAAAAACAGTTTCGGTTTTGCCTCCTTTTGCTGTAAAAGTCTGAAATCTATTGCGTCATTGGCGGTTTACTAAAAACTATATTTATCTTAAACAGTCATGAAAAGTACAAGTAAAATCAAACGGAATGTTTGATATATAATGCTATTAATTGTTGAAAGGTCATCAGTTCAACGTTTTATTTCACGGTAATTTAATTTTCATTTTCAATTCTGCAATAACGGGAAAAGAAAATATTTGTAATATAATTCGTTTTCAGTGAAGCACCAATAACGGCTTTAGACTTTTACAGTTAGGGAAGGGGGCAGTATCCAAACTCTTGTGTCTAGTGCATCTATATCTGTCTTGAACAGTCTCATAAAGAACTAATAAAATTAAGCTAAATAATTGATATATAACGTTATTAATTGCTGAAAGCTCATTAGTTCAAAATTAAATTTTACTGTAATTTATATGTATATTGTTGTTGTTGTTTAGTTGAAGTTTGAACTAATCAACCACTCGTATATATGCGATCCTCTACTAAATCTTGGGCTCTAATCAGAGCCAAGTCGCTTTGAATATCACATAAATATATATTTATCACAGGAATTTTACTGTTTAAGAAATGGGCAGTAGCCACACTCTTGTTTGTACTGAAGACATTGTTCATTAGAAGTGCATAATCCTAATTCTTTCGGAAATAATTTGGGAAAAAAATTTCAGGAAAGTTTTTTTTAATACATTTTTATTCGTTTTTTGATTGCAAGAATTTTCACGTTGAAAAAAACTCCTAATTTGAAAATAAGATTTTTTTCAACACCCAACTTTCATTAAAGTATCAAAACTAGTATCAAAGTAACAATATCAAAGTAAAAAAGTATCAAATTAAAGAAATTATTAAAGTAAACGAAGAATCAAAGTAACAATAAGCAACTTGTATAACGTACAGCCCTTTCGCCAATACTCGAAGTTGCCACGTAAATAACTAAATCCAAGCATCAAAGTAAACAAAATATCAAAGTCACAATAATTAATTTCCATAGCTCTGAGCCATTTCCCCGGGTCTGGGGGGAATGTCAACTTCAGACTGGGGGGATTTCAACTCCAGAGGCATAGTTATTTGGCCTTTGAAGTATTTTGAACCAAATGACTATCTCCAGATTTTGACCGGATGCCCTTTGAGAAAGTGAGGCTTGGACTAGTTGGCCATTGATCACTTTTGACTCTTAAAAAAGAGCTAGAAGTTTCAATGTTCGATTGAATGAGCTTCTTTCAAAGTTAATGCGACCACCCCTTCCACAGAGCCTTATATTCTAATAATGGGTAATTGACAAAAGTTACAATCCTTGCCCCAGGGGCTTGGGAAGATTTATTATTACTACTACTAACACTCACCACAGCAATAATCTGCCTGAGGCCAACAGAGCTACGCACACTCCTCCTCCATCCCAATATAATCAAAGCCTCCCTTTTTACACTCTCCCACGAACCTCCCATTTTTTTTAAACTTTCTTTATGACGTTCTCCCATCCCAGATGAGGACGACCTGATTTGTGCTTAGCCCTAGACGGTTGGCCAAAAAGAACAATCTTCGGCAATCTGTCACCCTTCATCCACACAAAGTGCCCTAGCACTTTGTGTGGAGCCTCAACCTATCTTTCATTATAGGCCTAGAGAGTGGTATTGAACCACATTTTTCATACAGCTTTTTGTTTGAAATAAGGTCATTTAGCCGGGTACCCAGAACAATCCTTAAGCAATTTCTCTGGTAAACATCTAGCAAATCTTCATCCGCTTCTCGGAGTGTCCATGCTTCAGAGCCATATTTGACCACTGTCATCACTGTAGCTTCTAATATTCGAATCTTGGGTTGCAGACATAACTTCCAAGTCTTCCAAACTTTTTTTAACGTTGAAAATACACCGTGAGCCTTAGCTATACTGCTTTTGACATCTTCACTGCTCCCATCATCTTTACTAATCATACTACCGAGGTAAGTGAAGTTGCCCATCTGATCAATCTTTTCATTACCAAACGTCAAATTTTCATCTTCACTTATTCCTAGCCTTAGTGACTTAGTCTTCTTAACATTAATTTTCATAACATAATTTTCATAATAGCACCCTGAACTCGCAAAACCTCTAGAACTTCATTCATTTTTCTCACACTTTCATTTAGGATGCTTAAGTCATCAGCATAATCCAAGTCCAAGAGACTTTTTTGTCCCCATTTGACTCCGTGGTCTCCCATTGCCTTTCTTTTGCTCCTTAAGACAAAGTCCATCAAAACAATCCCTATAAAGAGGAATAGAAGACAACCCTGCTTAACTCCTGATTTAGGTACAAAACCAGCTGCTAAGATTAATTAAACCCCTAAGCTATAGTAATTTGAATTTTTGACTATTTTGAACAAAATGGCTATTTAAAAATTTTAATAAGATGCATTTGGAGAAAAAAGTTACAAGAGGGGGGGGGGAGGGGCTTTGATCACTTTCCGTACTTAAGAACTGACAACTTACATAAGTTACAATTCTTGTCCGGGTGCTATGTAAAGTAAAAAAGTAAGTAAGTATGACGGAAATAGAACCTTAAGATCCAAACCGGCAGTGATGATCCTCGTTTTGTGGCCCTTCAGCCAGGAAGTGCAATTGGGGGCTGAGGGCCAACCATCCTGTGCTTTCGCACACCCTTCCTGTTTACCTTCTCCAGAGATCTCCAGGTACCCATTTAGAGCTGTGTTGACTCTGGCTGAGCTTACAGAGTCACACCACTGACCCTCGTCCTAAACCAAATAACTGGCCACGCCAGGGATCGAACCCGTTCCCCCTGGATGAAAAATTCTCAACCCAGCGTACGTCCACTTAGCCAGGACGGTAGAAGGTTCCAGGTGCTAGGGAAGATTTATCAACCCATAATTTATAGTAATTTAAATTTTCAACTATTTTAAACAAAATGGGCTTCTCAAAATTTTATCGGATGTATTTGGGGAAAAATGCGTGGGGAGGGGGAGGGGGTAGATACCGCCCAATCATTTTTGAAGACTCTTAAAAAGGTAACTAGAACTTTTAATTTCCAATCAAACAAGCAATCGTTAGTAGAGTCCTATGTAATACTTTGCTTGCCTTATGTTCCTTACCATGCTATTTGCTTGCCTTATAGTCCTTGGTACCTTTCCAAGCAAAGTGATCAAAAACTTTTTGGAACTATGGTTGAGATTGTGTAATGCAATCAGACTGGTTTCTGAGGCAACACCCATTTTTGGACAATTGCTTTTAGTCAAGACTAGTTTGTTTATTTGCTTGACTTATTTTCCTTGACATGCATCAATTGATACAGACCGTATAAGACTTGGCAGATATATTTTTTGCAATTCAATAAACAAAACCTAGAGATCGTCAAATTGCGTATTCAAAGGTGGTCTCATTCTAGAAATACTGGTTTTCAGCTGGAGGGCTTATAATCAAGTTGAATCATTTACCAAAAAAATAACACTATTTTCGAAATAGGGTTTCGCATTTGCGAATTCCACTGTATGAAAGATATTAATTTTTGATTGAATAATAGGGGTGTGAATGATCCTAATCAGTGATCGGACTGTATGAAGGTGGTAAAAAAAGGGCTAAACTGATTATTATGAAAATATTTTTAAGTAAGTAACAAACTCTTTCTTGGAGTCACCTTTTGGATACACAATGCACAAACTTCATTTAAGAAATTAGGAAAAAAATGTAAGTAAGTAAGTAATAAACTCTTTCTTGAATTAGCCGTAAAAAGGGCAATTTGTTATAAATTTGGAACAACATCAATCTATGAAAATGGTTAACGACGATAGAATGACCTTGTGACTTGACCTAGCTTTACTTCTTCGATGTGCTCTGTATAATACACAAGTGGCGTTTGGACAGTGTTGTCAATTTAAAATAGGGTCTAACGTTATAATATACTAAAAAGTGGACACTAAGAGAGATGTAGATGGCAAGAAAAGAATTTTAATAAAGAAATTCAGAACAATCCATAGAAATCCTTAAAAATCAAGTAGTGAGGTTTATATGAGTATGAACCGTCAGGGATCATAAGCACCAATGACCCTAACCACCAGGAATCTCAACCCCCAAAGGTCCCCTATTCCCAAACTCCAAGGGAGTCCCCTCCCCCCAACTGTTTGGCCCCCCTCATTTTTTTATACTTTTTTGGAAGTTTTTTTTACATTTTTTTTATTATTTTTTTTAACATAATATATTTTTCAACTTTTTTTTACATCTCTTAGAAAGACATGTAAAATGCTTAAACCATAAAAAATCACATTTAATATTTTCCAAATTCAAAATGAGAATGATATAGATATGTTAGTCATGACCTTTACTATTAGAAAAATAATGTTTGTAGTAGCAATTTTTTTTAACTAAATTTTTTTGGACTTCGAAATTATTCAACTTTATTTTTTTTACGTATCTTAAAATGACATAAAATATGCTTACGGCTCTAACAATTGCACTCTATGCTTGCTCAGAGACACGATGCGGCTTTCCCACTGGTACTCTATGGCCGGTTATCGACACTACCTAGTTTATTGCATGTATTAAATCAGTATTTTTTATGCAATAGAACGTTAAACACATAACTAATATCAATAAAAAAGTGAAGATGAAGCATTTTAAGAAGGTGTCTTCACATGATAGTATTGTTGTGGCATTGAATATTGACAAGGAGAAGTATTTAAACTATGAAATAAGTACAAGTGGTAACACTATCGGAAACGTATGCGTACTTTGTCATGACAGTAAGGAATTAAATTTCTCTGGAGTACCAAAAAAATTCAACTCTTATGATGGTGAATATGCGAGATTGAGATCTCCTAAGATGATTGCACTCAAAGAGAATGCCAGCATAAAAATTATAGTTGATGAAGAGGGGCATCTTCTTCCTAGTGCTTGTGGTAACATGTTACCCAGTGTTAAACCATATCGTCAGCTTTCGGGTATTAGCATTCAACGGAAGATCAAAAGAAGAAAGGCTTACTCTTCTTCTAATATCATAAACCATATCTCGTCTACGTGCCAGAACTGTTACCTGTGTAAAAATAATGTTGTGAATCTGCCGGGGGAATTTTCGCTTAATTAGATTCCGATACTGCCACTTGTATCAGGGGAATCTTGTGTGATAGTCAGCCCTGTACCACTTGTGACCGTGTCACTTTTGCCATTAAGGATTTAAGCTGTATTATTAAGGATCACGCCAACTGCACCGTTATAGAATTGCTCCACTTGTGCCGCTTAGGTTTTACCTTGAGCCGCTGAGTTGATATAAACTTGTGCCACTAAAGATTGCGCCACTCGTAATAGAAGGAAAAGAATGAGTATAATGAAGGGATAAAAAAATGACCGCGCCACTCCCTATGGGAGAAAATAAAATAGATTAAATAATAAATTTGAATTTTCTTGTGAGGTGATTAATTAGGCCTCGGAGCCGTCAATCCAGGAGCATAATCATTTTTTATAGGGTTATCAGATTCCTAAGGAGCGTTTACAATGGAGAAATTTTAACTAGTTATTTACTTGCGGTAAGAAACAGGTATTTAAATACAACAACACAAATACAAAAGTAATGGTTTTATTGAGACTTACATTTCAGGTGTACAACAATGTATGTATATGAGCAATGCTTCACTTCAGTCAGAATAATAATTTCATAATTGCTCGAAGAATGGTAGGAACATACTATCTGTAATCATAATGCCCCGAAAAACACAGTAGGTAAATTCACACCTACTTAACCATCTTACATGTCTCTTAGCGTACTCACTCCTTCTGTTGTAAATTATGGTCCTTCACTCTTTTCGTCTTGGCAAAAAATTTTAAAACACTTACAATATAGTTTCTTCACAGAATAGTTCGAGCATGGTTATGTTTATTTTGGACGAAACGCTTTCTCTAATTGTCAAATAGGAAATGATACTTACAGGTACAGGTGTGTGAGATTTTGATATCAGAGTTCATTCTCACCTGCTGTTTTTGGATAGTTCATAAGGTGCTTTATCGTTAAGGGGTTGAACACTGGGACCGCATTGATAATAGATGGGTCAAGTTTCTTCTCATAATATCTTTCTTGGGATATTTTAATGTACATAGAGAATGTATTTCTCGTAAAAAATTGTTCGTTCGTGCACTAAGAGATTAAGTTGTCTTATAAAATTCTTCGTGCATGGCTTGCATCTATTAGATTTTGCGGTGATTCCTTGGTTAATCACAGGGGAATTGATGTTTGGATTTGGAATGAGTCGACATCAAACTTTAGTGACTCCTTCAACGTCTCGTCTTTAACTTGTGGGACGAGTATATTGTCACTGAGGGGTTAGTCACTGGGTTTAATTTTGGTTTCTGTAATTCCGTGGTTGGTTTCAAGGTCCATTTTTCAGAAATTATCTCGTAACATTTATGGTTTAACAGAGATAGGAACTTTTCGCATTTGATAGAGGTGATAGAATTGGTCCCGAGAAATGGTCAAAAGGGATTCAACGCGTGAATCTGCGACACGTAAATAATTTGGGTTTATCATATATCATAACTATACAATTATATGGTGCATGGGTCCATAATTATTATCAAGGGTGATATTTATGTATTTATATCTTGTACTGGACGATGAGGTTCTCTGGATTGATGTGTTTATATAATTTGATAATGCACTGGATACTGGGATTTATTAGATAGTGTTAACTGGTATATAATTTGGTTTTTGAACGAGGAACAACAATCAAAAAGGTAACAGTAATTTTCGTCCTAGCTTCGTTGCTTGTAATTTATGGTGAGTACTCTTTGTTGGTTGAGGGATAATGAAAATAGATGCTACTAGCTTGTATCTGCACTGGACTACGTATTGTAATGAATGATTTTCGATAGGTCATTCCAATTCCTGTAATAAAAATAACGAGGCAGAATCACATTTTCTTTAAAATTAGTAGTAGTCATAATACATAATAGGTAATACGATAGGGTACATTTATAGTGAATTTTAGGCTAAAAGAAAATATTAAACAAATACGTTACTATAATTACACATATATTTGTTTTACCAAAACGAAGTTACTCTCGCGTTGGTTTAACATGTGTAGAATTGGCACTGGAAAACATCAAGCAATGGAATTTATTCTAGGTTTTTTTAGAACAACGACGATAGAAGAGACTAATTCTTTTAACTTTAAGTTATGTCTCTTACTATGCTCCTTAGTATACGCTATTACATACACTTTATTTTAATTTCCTTCAACACTTATTTATTTCTACATTAGATTTCAAATAATCATTTAAACATAAGTTACGCTAAGTCATTTAGTTTGAAGTCTCAGTTTACAACATATTAAACGCCTTCATTGTTCACGCACGTCCGTGCTGTATAAAAAACGCACGTTGCAGCGCCGTAACCGCACGGTTCTAAGTAAACTTACGATGAGGGAACTAGACATAGCAAGGACGAGTGGAGACCTCTGTACCCACTCGTTTTCTAATGTCTTCCTTTTTTCTTGGCTTAGACGTTTTCGTGTGGTTCCGGGTTTAACTTCTGCATTTCAGCCGTTTCCCCGTGTTCTTTCTTTGGAGTTTTCCTTCTTAGTCTCAGGATTCTTCCATAATTAAAAGATAGTAAGGTTCTCATAGTCAGGAAAATCGCGAATACGAAACATACGGTCAGTAGTATATTCCACCAGAAATTGGTTGAGAATAATCCGTATCTATTATCCACCTACGTTAATCTTTGTTCTTCATTAGTAAATAGGGGAGTCTGGGAGTTTAATGCTTCTCTTATTTTTGTAAGCGGCAATGTTCCTTTATTCTTTTATATTTTGGACCATATTGAGGTTTTCATTTCCTCACTTTCTATATTGGGAATAGTTTACGACAGGTTGATTGACTTAAAATTGATTATTTTAGGACTTATTATACAATAATGTCAAAACCAGGGAATACTTTGGATCCAAAATTTTCATCTTCTTCGAAAAATTTTAGTGCAATTTTCTTTAAATCATTATAATCCCGCGCGGTAGCTTCCAATGTGTTGGAGTTTATTTCAGGGTTTATGCCATCAAAGTTTCTGCAATTTTTATACAAACTTTTAAGAAAATTTCCTCTATTTAAAAGGTTATATCCTCGGTCTATTAATATTTTAAGGAATCTAAGGGGTATAAAGCGAACATCACCATTACTACAATTTGGCCACTTTTGGTATCGATTATTGCCTTTCGGATAGGCCTTGATTCCGTCGTCATGATCTGAAATGATCAGTTTATAATTACGTATATTTATACTAATAGTTTTGTGTTTTTAGTAATATTATTTTTTGTAAAACTGTTTGCCATGCGCTTTCAGCACGAGAATTCATTTTTGATATACTACACATGTATGGAATTATGTTGGAAAAAAATTTCCCTTAGTATTTTTATAGCTATACCATTTTCATTCCTAGACAAAGAGTTTTTAAATTATTATTCCTTTATGATGCCAATCCATTAAAAATCTCTTAATTATGTACTGACTAAGGGTAATTCCATCTATCAGGTTTTTTAACAATTCTACCTGACTGCGTGGTTACTTTTTCCTCGGTTTCTTGCGGTTTTTTCTTTTTAGGTTTTGCTAGTGATATAAGATTAAAATTTCTTGTATTGTTTTTTGAAAAATCCTTGACCTTTTAATTTTGTTTGTTTTGCATGCGCGGCCGCTGAAGTCGGTTTGGCTTTTCCTATTTCATTAACTACCATATGACTTATTTGCCGTCAGACTCTTCGGAACTGGTTTCCGATGATCCTGCATTAGAAATCTTAGAATTGTAACTTTGCGTTTTTGTGGTATCGCCTGCCCTTCCTTCGTAAATATTTACTCCTCTGGAAGTAGAGAATTTATTCTCTATGTCCTCACCTTGAGTTTTCAAATCAGGAGATTTGAAAGACTCTTGAGAGCTCTGAGAGGAATCAAAAGTTTTTGCGGGATTCCTCCACTGTTTTAATGCCATGTCTTCAGGGGGATGGGGCATTTTTTGCACTAGTGTTTCCCTTCATGAAATCCATTGTTTAGGCTTGGCCTTAGACACGGTTATATCATGATACTGTCCTTCTTGGGCGTCCTTGGGAGTTTGATTCCAAGGCAACCTACTTTGCCTCGTTTTTATTGGGAAGTCTATTAAATCCATAGCTTCTTGCAGATTTGTTTTAATTGAATCTTTGGGAGGAGTTTTCTTTATGATAATACCCGGAGTTTCTACAGCTCTGTTCAATTCCTCCTGCAACGACAGGGGTCTCTCTATTGGAGTTTCTGGGGAAACCATATCGTCTGGAAATCTTTTGGAGGGACAAGGGGTCGAAATTCTATCAGGAAAAAATTGTATTTTAGGAGATATTGTATAATCTAATTCTCCTACACTCTCAGATGATGAACTTTTTGGACTGTTTGGCATTTTTTATTCTCACTGGTATTAGGGATTCTTTTTTGGGAATAATTAGATTTTTCATAGCTAAAAATTATTCAAAGTTTTCCTCATCACTATCATTCTCGAAATAGTCTTGCTCGAAATTAAAGGGTCTTAGCTCTGCCAATCTTGATTTAGGGGGCTCATCTTCAGCTTCTGACGAATCGGTAGACGAGGGACGCGATACCCATCTTTTTGGGAATTATGTACCTTATAGGTTCTTCCATTATCGGGGTTCGCCATTTTAAAAGTAAAATCGTGATCATACTTTTTGACTATTCTATACGGTCCAGGGTATTTATTGGAAAGTTGTTTACCTTCCGTCTTTACCTCGTTCCTTAGGTAGCTGCAGTCTCCTATCTTAAAATCTATATTCCCTTTGACTTTGGGTAGGTTTCTTAGCTCTTGACTTATTTTACATTTTTCCAACTCTTGTTTTATTATTTTATAAGTTTTCATAATCCTATTTATGAATTCTTGTGTGTAAACCTTCGATTTATTATAATACTGCCGGGATTCAACAATATCATGATACGGTATTCTGAAGTCACGACTAAATAGTAAATAAAAGGGTTTTCTTTGGTTGTTTCTGAATAAGCAGTACTAATTATGTTAGTTAAATAAGGTAAAAATTGATCCCAGTCGTTCCTGTTGTCTTTTCTATAGATTCTTAATACATTCAAAAATATTTTATGCCTATTTTTATTTTGCCATTAGCTTGTGCATGATATGGAGATGTCACCAATTTCTCTATGTTAAGAAAACTCGTTAAATCTCTTGTTACCTCAGAAACAAAATTACTTCCGTTATAGCGTATAACCTTGTTTGGAATGCCGAACTATAGAAATAATTTTGCTAACGGCTTACTCGTGGCGTACGCGCCTTGATTTTTTAATGCTTTAGCAAATGTAAATCCAGAAAAGTGATCTATAACCGAAAGAATACATGTATGACCTCTATTGGAAACAGGTAACCCTCCACTGGTTCCGTACAAATCAAATGAGACAATATCGAAGGGGAACCTCACTACCGGGACTCTTCCCATTGGGGGTTAGGCTAGGCTTGGGGTTTTTTCTTATGTTACATGCTTCGCATGTACTCACAAATTCTTTAAGTTTTGTTAATGCCGACAGCACGTAAAAATATTGTTTTAAATTATGGAAGGTTTTCATTATTCCTAAATGTCCACCTATATCTGAATGAAAATATTGAAAGGCAGGTATTATTAAGTTTTGGAGTAATACAGGTATTATTTAAGTTTGGTTTCTATTTGTCTCAGCAGTCACAATTCAGCATAGTATTTCTTCATCAAGATCATAGTAAAAATTATCTATTTCTTTTCTAAGATTTTTGAATTTATCTAGTAATAAATCATCAATCACATAATAATTAATAAGTGCTAAGCAAATTTCGTCCTTTTTTTTAAATCTTTTTATATTTTCTAAGGACAAGGGACAATAGTTATCCTTATTTTCTCTTACTGTGTCTTTGACTTTGTTTTTCTTACATTTATGTTTACTCTTAGTATCAATAGCGTTAATTTTGTTTTCCTCGGCTTCCGACAGCGTCCTCAGTTTTTAAGTTTCAGAAAATAAAAACTTGCTGCTTTTCATCTCCGACGGAATATTTTCTGGGAATCTACTCAAGAAATCACAAGCTGCATTTTGTTTACCTTTTAAATATTCAAATTCATAATCTAGATCTTGGATTTTCATAATCCATCTAGCTAGAATTCCCTTGGGGTTTTTAAAAGTGCGCAGGTACTGCAGGCTTTTATGGTCTGAACATAATGTAAATTTTCTACCAATTAAATAGTGTATAAATTTGTCCAAGTGGTGGATTATAGGTGGAGCTTTTTCTATTTTGTTTTATTAGAAGTTCCTTGTGAAAGATCAGGGTTACCTATGGGAATTATTTGCGAAAGAATAGCACCATTGCCTTTTGAACTAGCATCGGTTTTGACCACGAATGGTCCGTTTTCAAAATCAGGCAGCGATAATATTGGTTCCGAAGTGAGTGCCTTTTTGAGACGGTCTAGGGAAATTTGAGCTTCCTGGGACCAGGTAACATCTTGGGAGTTCCCTTTAGTTAACTCCGTGAGGGGTTTCACAATTTGGGCGTAATTGTGACGAATTTTCTAAAGTAGCCAGTAAGACCTAGAATTCCTCTTAATTCTTTCATAGTTTTAGGGGGTTGGGGTTTACAACACATTTTATTTTGTCTGGGTCTGGGGATATCTCTCCTTGCGTCACCACTACTCCTAAAAATTTAATTTTTAGGTTGAAATAAATTTACTTTTTCAGGGCGGCATTTTGAATTGCCCTCTCTGAATTTCTCGAACACTTTAGGTAGTGTTGCTAAGTGTTGATCAGTGTTTTCTGCTACACATATGACATCATCAACAAAATGAATGATAGTCTTTAATCCTCTTAACAGGTGTAATAAGGGTCTACATAGCGCGCTTGAACTTGTCTTAAGTCCAATAGGTACTCTTAAGTATTCATATAAACCGCACTCAGGTGTAAAAAACGCAGTTTTATAGACATCTTTTTCAGATATTTTCACTTGGTGGTAGCCTTGGGTCAGGTCCGGAAAAGTGAAAATTTTGTTTTTACTTGAAATAGAGTCAAGAATTCCATCTATTCTTGGTAAAGGAAATTTAGCACTAACTACTTGTTTGTTAAGGGCTCTATAATCAACTACGAGTCTCAGGTCACCATTTTGTTTTGGACCAAGATCACTGGTGCTGAATACGGACTTATACTGGAGTATAATCTCATTTTTTTTCTAATTTATGAATTTTATTTTTTAACCACTCTTTGTGCTTATACGGTACACGATATGGCTGTTTCGCGACAGGATTACCGGTCGTTAGAATTGAATGTTAATAAAACGGTATCAGTCCGATGTCAGCTTCAGATGCGAAAAATACATATTTAAAATTCCATAATAATTCGCATAATTTTTTCTTACGTTCGAAGTCCGTAATATGATCCATATTAAATTTGTTTAAAAATTGGGATTTAGTTAGAGAGTATTTGTTAATTGACATTTTAATGCCGTTAACTAGGTTTCTTTTGGAATTTTCCCATTTAATTAAATCATTCTCCGAGATAGCTTGTATTTGAACTAGACATGTTCCCTTTTTTATTGTAGTTGTATCATTTTCGTGGTTATTCGTTACCCAAATAATTCCTTCTCATTTGTCGTAAGATATAATCTGTTCTTTGCATAACAGATTTTCAGGAATTTCATTCAACGGGATGGCGAGCCAAATTTCGGATTTGCTATCCACTGGTTGCATTATCTGTGATATTAGAATTCTTCGCATCGGTTTAGGAGAGACTTTTATTTTCCGCATTAAGAATACATAATATTTTTCTTTGTTTTCATTGTTTCTTAATGTTAGGCTATTTCTATCCTTGAATAGCGTAGTCTTTGCCTTAACTACGATGGGATTCCCTACTTTTTTCCATAATTTCACTATTTTCTTGATTTCATTCGACCTTATTGTCGACATTCGACCTTATTGTCGCATATCTCCTATTTTTTGTTTTGCAGATTCATTCCACTTATTTTTTTAATTTATTTCACTTCTTCAATTTTTCCCAGAATAAGTAAACAAATTTCTGATTATTCCATGTCCTCTTTGTAGCGAGACATGAGGTTCAAAAGATTGCGACATTATAGCGCCAGAAATTTATTTACTGTTACATTCTCTTCGTAACCTCTGTTACAATTTCTTAAGGCAGGGGAAGGGGTATTTGACGGGTACACGAGCCTTTCTTTCGCTACGTTTAATAATACTCTATTAAAAAACTTGCGCCGATGAAGGCTTCATACGGAAAATTTTTGCATATTATAAAGTTTTTACGGAAAAATTCTAATATTCCTTTTACGTCTAGTCGGGTTGAGCCTTTTGCCTCCAATTTATGCCCTATTACGCTAGTTAAGTTGGGACTATTAAAATTCCTCTGTCGCCTAATATGCGGAGGCAACTTATTAAATACGCATGAGTTTATGATATTAACCGTGGCACCGGAGTCAATTAGTGCCTTAAAGTAAACATTTGCCACATTAAAATCATTAGATATAGGTAACTTATTATTACTATATTATTGGGTTGGATCTATAAAATATTCTAAGCCCCTTCTGGGTCCAATTTATTCTTCTGAGGGGCCTGAAACGTTGCCTTGTGGATTTACTTCATACGTCGGTGTCTGCAATAGAGATTCAGATATGCCCATGGAATCTCTATCTAATTGATTTACATTTTGTTGCCGATTTTGCCATGTATTATTATAGTAGTTTGGATTTTTTGCGCCAGTGCCGGGTGCTGGCGTCGACTGCAAATGCCATTGGCTTGAAAAATTTGCATTTCCCGTCGGCAAATTTTCAGGATTTTCTTCTGCCATCTTTGCGTTTTAAATATTTAAATCAACCTATTTAGGGGAGACTACAATCTCCTATGATATATTCTAGAAGGGTTTCCTATTATAGTTTAGCAGTTATAGGCCTATAAATTTTTTCTTATAAGTCTGTATCCATCCTAAGATTTAAATTTAAATTAAGAAGTTTGTAGCATAACTAGTTCGCATATTTTCCTCCAAGTTTTCCGACCACGCCAGTTCTGCCGGGGGAATTTTTGCTTAATTAGATTCCGATACCACCACTTGTATCGAGGGAATTTTGTGTGATAGTCAGCCCTGTACCACTTTTGACCGTGTCACTTGTGCCATTAGGGATTTAAGCTGTATTATTAAGGATCGCGCCAACTGCACCGTTATAGAATTGCTCCACTTGTGCCATTTAGGTTTTACCTTGATCCGCTGAGTTGATATAAACCTGTGCCGCTAAAGATTGCGCTACTCGTAATAGGGGGAAAGGAATGAGTAAAATGAAGGGGTAGAAAAATTACCGTGACACTCCCTATGGGAGAAAATAAAATAGATTAATTAATAAATTTGAATTTTCTTGTGAGGTGATTAATTAGGCTGGGGAGCCGTCAATCCTGGAGTGTAATCATTCTTTGTAGGGTTATCAGAGTCCTTAGGAGCGTTTCCAATAGATAAATTTGAACTAGTTATCTACTTTGCGGTAAGATACAGGCATTTATATAAAACAACACAAATAGAGAAGTAATGGTTTTATTGAGACTTACATTTCAGGTGTACAACAATGTATGTATATGAGCAAGGCTTCACTTCAGTCAGAATAATAATTTCATAATTGCTCGCAGAATGGTAGTAACATGATGTCTGTAATCATAATGCCCCAAAAAACACTTTTCTAAGACTATAAAACACTAGTCTTGATTCTGCGCGCTAAGAGCTATTTCAAGATTGGCCCAACTCCTGTGAAGGGCTCTCTACCTTGTCATTATGTTTACAAGCTAACCTCATTATGCTAACTGGTTGCCCAATAATTTATTTTTAATATTCTGATGATTAGACATTCACACTCCTATGATAACTTAAAACTTCCTGTGAACTTTGTATCTTGTGATTTTTTATTGCCAAGTATTTTCGCGAAATTCAAAACCGTCTTCCTTGACTAATGCCCTAATTCGACCGGTAGCTTTTCCACACTTCAAAACGTCTGGAATGCTACGAGGCATTTATATCGGAAGTATCCTTAGAAGGAAACAATTTTATTTTTTTATATTTTAAATATATCACATATTACTCACGGTAATCATTCTTCGTACTCAGCGTAATAATTCTTCGTAGGGTTATCAAATTCCTTAGGATCGTTTCTAATGGAGACATTTGAACCAGTTATCTACTTCGCGGTGAGATACAGGCATATAAATAAAACAACACAAATAGAAAAGTAATGGTTTTATTGAGACTTATATTTCAGGTGTAAAACAATGTATGTATATGAGCAAGGCTTCACTTCGGTCAGAACAATAATTTCATAATTGCACGAGAATGGTCGAAACTTAATTTTAGTCAACACAATTACCCGAAAAACACTTCTCTAACACCATAAAGCACTTGTATTTATTAAGCGGGCTAAGAGTCATTTCACAACTGGCGCAACACCTGTGAAGGATCTGGTACCTTTTCATTATTTTTACAAGGTAAACTCATTATGCTAACTGATTATACAATAATTTATTTTCAATATTCTGATGATTAGACATTCATATTCCTATGATAACTCAAAAATTCCTATGAACTTTGTATCTCGTGATTTTTTTTATTGCCAAGTATTTCCGCAAAATTCAAAACCGTCTTCTTTGATTAATGCCCTAATTCGACCGGTAGCTTTTCCACACTTCGAAACGTCTGGAATGCTACGAGGCATTTATTTCAAAGCATCCTTAGAAGGAAATAATTTTTTTTTTTTTTATATTTTAAATATATCACATATTACTCACGGTACATAATACACAGTGAAATTGCCGGAAAAAAAGGCATCGGCAGGAAATATCACTAAGGAATATAAAGATGAATCGATGAAAAACAAAGTACCCGCAAACTTTACTACCATTGATCAAACAGTTACGGAACCAAGTAATACCCAAAACAACAAGCATATTGACCCTGTCGATGGAAAACCTGTCAATATTGTGTATGACTCTAAATGGAATAATAATTTTTCTACTGATTACGAACTAAGAGAAGACAATAGCTATAGTATCAAGAGAGAACATGGTGAACCTTTTTATTGAACAAATTTAAAATGTCCAAAGTTGATCATTGATATTAATCATGTATCATAATATATTTTTGTATTAATATTCTACACGACATTATTTCATTAAAAATATATTATGCATTAAATTGTTATGTGTTCATTATTTTTAGAGTATGATAGCATATCAAATGTTTAGAATGTCTATTAAAACATCGGAGATGTAAGAAAAGGAATTTGCATTCATCTATTGTCAGACACATGGAATAACATTGGCAAAATATAAGTATCAGAGTGAATAAATTTTTTTCTATCAACATCTTTATCAGATACATCGGATAAAATTGACTAAATCTAAGTATCAGACTGAATAAATTGTTTATCAACATCCGTTGTTGGATATGTCATTATGAAAAAAGTGTAAGTAAGTAAGTAAGTAACAAACTCTTTCTTGAATTCACCTCTTGGATACACAATAGGGAAATTTAATGAAGGAAATTATGAAAAAATGTAAGTAAGTAACAAACTCTTTCTTGAAGTCACCTCTTGGATAAACAATGCAGAAATTTCATTTAAGAAGTTATGAAAAAACTGTAAGTAAGTAGCAAATTCTTTCTTGAGTTCCCCTTCTGGATAAATAAAAAAAACATTTCATGCAAGAAATTATACCAAAATTCTAAGTAAGTAAAAAACTCTTTATTGTTTTCACCTCTTGGATACACGATGCAGAAATTTCTTTCAAGAAATTATACAAAAATTGTAAGCAAGTAACAAACTCTTTCTTAAATTCACCTTTTGGATACACAATACAGATATTTTATTCAAGAAATTATGAAAAAATCGCAAGTAAGTAGCAAATTCTCTCTTGAATTTGCCTCCTGGATAAACAAAAAAAGATATTTCATTCAAGAAATTATGACAAAATTCTAATTAAGTAAAAAAGTCTTTCTTGAATTCGCCGTTTGCATGCATAATACAGAACTTTTATTCAAGAAATTATGAAAAAATCTAAGTAAGTAACAATCTCTTTCTTGAAGTCCCCTCTTGGATACAAAATACGAAAATTTCATTCAAGAAATTATGAAAAATATTTCGCTGCAGTAAGTAACAAACTCTTTCTTGGAGTCACCTCTTGGATAAACAATGCAGAAATTTCATTGTGGAAATTATGAAATGATTGTAAGTAAGTATCAAATTCTTTCTTGAGTTCCCCTCCTGGATAAATAAAAAAAACATTTCATGCTAGAAATTATAACAAAATTCTAAGTAAGTAAAAAACTCTTTATTGTTTTCACCTCTACACGATGCAGAAATTTCTTTCAAGAAATTTTTGAAAAAAATTGTAAGCAAGTTACAAGCTCTTTCTTGAATTCACCTTTTGGATACACAATACAGATATTTTATTCAAGAAATTATGAAAAAATCGCAAGTAAGTAGCAAATTTTCTCTTGAATTCGCCTCCTGGATAAACAAAAAAAGATATTTCATTCAAGAAATGCAGTGACAAAATTCTAAGTAAGTAAACAAGTCTTTCTTGAATTCGCCTTTTGCATGCATAATACAGAAATATTATTCAAGAAACTCTGAAAAACATCTAAGTAAGTAACAATCTCTTTCTTGAATACCCCACTTGGATACACAGTACAAAAATTTCATTCAAAAAATTATGAAAATAATTGTAAGTAAGTGACAAACTCTTTCTTGGAGTCACCTCTTGGATACACAATGCAGAAACTTCATTTAAGAAATTAGGAAAAATATGAAAGTAATTAAGTAACAAACTCTTTCTTGAAGTCCCCTCTTGGATACACGTAAGAAATTATGAAAAAAATTGTAAGTAAGTAGCAAATTCATTCTTGAATTCGCCTCCTGGATGCTCAGAAAAGACATTTCATTCAAGAAATTATGAAAAAATTCTAAGTAAGTAACAATCTATTTCTTGAAGTCCCCTCGTGGATACACAATACGGAAATTTCAGTCAAGAAATTATGAAAATTTTTGTAAGTAAGTAACAAACTCCTTATTGATTTCACCTCTTGAATACACAATACAGAAATTTCATTCAAGAAATTATGAAAAAATTGCAAGTAGGTAACAAACTCTTAATTGTTTTCACCTCTAGGATACACAGCACAGATATTTAATTCAGGAAATTATGAAAAAATCACAAGTAAGTAACAAACTCTATCTTGAAGTCACCTCTTGGATACAAAATGCAGAAGCTGCATTTAAGAAATTATGAAAATATTGTAAGCAAGAAAGTAACTAATTCTTAATTGAATTCGACACCTGGATAAACTAAAAATATTTCATTCAAGAAATTTCTTGAATTCACCGTTTGGATGCACAATACAGAAATTTAATTCAGGAAATTATGAAAAAATTATAAGTAAGTAACAATCTCTTTCTTGAATACCCCTCTTGGATACACAATACGAAATTTTCATTCAAAAAATTATGAAAATAATGCGTAAGTAAGTGACAAACTCTTTCTTGGAGTCACCTCTTGGATACACAATGCAGAAACTTCATTTAAGAAATTAGGAAAAATATGAAAGTAATTAAGTAACTCAACTCTTTCTTGAATTCACCGTTTGGATGCACAATACAGAAATTTTATTCAGGAAATTATGAAAAAAATTGTAAGTAAGTAAAAAACTCTTTCTTGAAGTCACCTCTTGGATACACAAAAAAGACATATCATTCAAGAAATTATGACAAAACTCTAAGTAAGTAACAAACTCTTTCTTGAATTCACCGTTTGCATAAACAATACAGAAATTTCATTCAAGAAATTATGAAAAAATTCTAAGTAAGTAACAATCTCTTTCCTGAAGTACCTTCTTGGATACACAATACGGAAATTTCATTCAAGAAATTATGAAAATATTTGTAAGTAAGTAACAAACTCTTTCTTGGAGTCACCTTTTGGATACACAATGCAGAAACTTCATTTAAGAAATTAGGAAAAAAATGTAAGTAAGTAAATAATAAACTCTTTCTTGAATTAGCCGTTTGGATTCACGATACAGAAATTTAATTCAGGAAATTATGAAAAAAATTGTAAGTAAGTGACAAACTCTTTCTTGAAATCACCTCTTGGATACACAATGCAGAAATTTCATTTAAGAAATTATGAAAAAATTGTAAGTAAGTAAGTAAGTAACAGATTCTTTACACCTCTTAGATACACAGTACAAATATTTCATTCAAGAAATTATGAAAAAATTGCAAGTGGGTAACATACTGTTAATTGTTTTCACCTCTTGGATACTTAGTACAGTTATTTCATTCAGGAAATTATGAAAAAATCGCAAGTAAGTCACAAACTCTTTCTTGAAGTCACCTCTTGGATACACAATGCAAAAACTTCATTTAAAAAATTAAGAAAAAATTGTAAGTAAGTAAGTAAGTAACAAATTCTTCATTGAATTCGCCACCTGGATAAACAAAAAAGACCTTTCATTCAAGAATTTTCTTGAATTCACCGTTTAGATGCACAATACAGAAATTTAATTTAGTAAATTATGAAATAATCGTAAGTAAGTAACAAACTCTTTCTTGAAGTCACCTCTTGGATAAACAATGCAGTAATTTCATTTAAGAATTTATTAAAAAATTGTAAGTAAGTAGCGAATTCATTGTTGAATTCACCTCCTGGATAAAAAAAAGACATTTCATTCAAGAAACTTTTAAAAAATTCTAAGTAAGTAACAAACTCTTTATTGTTTTCACGTCCTGGATACTTGATGTAGAAATTACATTCAAGAAATTATGAAAAAATTCTAAGTAAGTAACAATCTCTTTCTTGAAGTCACCTCTTGGATACAAGTAAGAAATTATGAAAAAAATTGTAAGTAAGTAGCAACTTCATTCTTGAATTCGCCTCCTGGATAAACAGAAAAGACATTTCATTCAAGAAATTATGAAAAAATTCTAAGTAAGTAACAAACTCTTTATTGTTTTCACGTCTTGGATACACGATGTAGAAATTTCATTCAAGAAATTATAAAAAAATTCTAAGTAAGTAACAATCTCTTTCTTGAAGTCCCCTCTTGGATACACAATACGGAAATTTCATTCAAGAAATTATGAAAATATTTGTTAGTAAGTAACAAACTCCTTATTGATTTCACCTCTTCAATACACAATACTGAAATTTCATTCAAGAAATTATGAAAAAATTACAAGTAGGTAACAAACCCTTAATTGTTTTCACCTCTAGGATACACAGCACAGATATTTAATTCAGGAAATTATGAAAAAATCACAAGTAAGTAACAAACTCTATCTTGAAGTCACCTCTTGGATACACAATGCAGAAACTTCATTTAAGAAATTATGAAAATATTGTAAGTAAGAAAGTAACTAATTCTTAATTGAATTCGACACCTGGATAAACTAAAAATATTTTATTCAAGAAATTTCTTGAATTCACCGTTTAGATGCACAATAAAGAAATTTAATTTAGTAAATTATGAAAAAATCGTAAGTAAGTAACAAACTCTTTCTTGAAGTCACCTCTTGGATAAACAATGCAGTAATTTCATTTAAGAATTTATTAAAAAATTTTAAGTAAGTAGCGAATTCATTGTTGAATTCACCTCCTGGATAAAAAAAAAGACATTTCATTCAAGAAAATTTTAAAAAATTCTAAGTAAGTAACAAACTCTTTATTGTTTTCACGTCCTGGATACTTGATGTAGAAATTACATTCAAGAAATTATGAAAAAATTCTAAGTAAGTAACAATCTCTTTCTTGAAGTCCCCTCTTGGATACACGTAAGAAATTATGAAAAAAATTGTAAGTAAGTAGCAAATTCATTCTTGAATTCGCCTCCTGGATAAACAGAAAAGACATTTCATTCAAGAAATTATGAAAAAATTCTAAGTAAGTAACAAACTCCTTATTGTTTTCACGTCTTGGATACACGATGTAGAAATTTCATTCAAGAAATTATGAAAAAATTCTAAGTAAGTAACAATCTATTTCTTGAAGTCCCCTCGTGGATACACAATACGGAAATTTCAGTCAAGAAATTATGAAAATTTTTGTAAGTAAGTAACAAACTCCTTATTGATTTCACCTCTTGAATACACAATACTGAAATTTCATTCAAGAAATTATCAAAAAATTACAAGTAGGTAACAAACCCTTAATTGTTTTCACCTCTAGGATACACAGCACAGATATTTAATTCAGGAAATTATGAAAAAATCGCAAGTAAGTAACAAACTCTATCTTGAAGTCACCTCTTGGATACACAATGCAGAAACTTCATTTAAGAAATTATGAAAATATTGTAAGTAAGAAAGTAACAAATTCTTCATTGAATTCGACACCTGGATAAACTAAAAATATTTCATTCAAGAAATTTCTTGAATTCACCGTTAGGATGCACAATACAGAAATTTAATTCAGGAAATTATGAAAAAATTATAAGTAAGTAACATTCTCTTTCTAGAAGTCCCCTCTTGGATACAACATACGGAAATTTCATTCAAGAAATTATGAAAATATTTGTAAGTAAGAAACAAACTCTTTACTGATTTCACCTCTTTGATACACAATACAGATAATTCATTCAACAAATTATGAAAAAATTGCAAGTAGGTAACAAACTCTTTGTTGTTCTCACCTCTTGGATACACAGTAGAGATATTTCATTCAGAAAATTATGAAAAAAATCGCAAGTAAGTAACAAACTCTTTCTTGAACTCACCTCTTGGATAAACAATGCAAAAACTTCATTTAAGAAATTAAGAAAAAATTGTAAGTAAGTAAGTAAGTGAGTAATAAATTTTTCCTTTAAGTCGCCCCATGGATAAACAAAAAAGACATTTCATTCAATAAATTATCTTTCTTGAAGCCCCTCTTGGATACACAATACGGAAATTTCATTCAAGAAATTATGAAAATATTTGTAAGTAAGTAACAAACTCTTTCTTGGAGTCACCTCTTGGATACACAATGCAGAAACTTCATTTAAGAAATTAGGGGGGAAAATGTAAGTAAGTAAGTAACAAACTCTTTCTTGAATTCGCTTCCTGGATAAACAAAAAAGACATTTCATTCAGGAAATTTTGAAAACAATTTCGGAAGTGAATAACAAACTCTTTCTTGAAGTTACCTCATGGATACACAATGCAGAAATTTAATTTAAGAAACTATGAAAAAAACTGTAAGTAAGTAGCAAATTCATTCTTGAATTCGCCTCCTGGATAAACAGAAAAGACATTTCATTCGAGAAATTATGAGAAAATTCTAAGTAAGTAACAAACTTCTTATTGTTTTCACGTCTTGGATACACGATGTAGAAATTTCATTCAAGAAATTATGAAAAAATTCTATGTAAGTAACTATCTCTTTCTTGAAGTCCCCTCGTGGATACACAATACGGAAATTTCATTCAAGAAACTATGAATATATTTGTAAGTAAGTAACAAACTCTTTATTGATTTCACCTCTTGGATACACAATACGAATATTTCATTCAAGAAGTTATGAAAAAATTGCAAGTAGGTAACAAACTCTTTATTGTTTTCCCCTCTAGCATACACAGCACGGATATTTCATTCAGGAAATTATGAAAAAATCTCAAGTAAGTAACAAACTCTATCTTGAAGTCACCTCTTGGATACACAATGCAAAAACTTCATTTAAGAAATTATGAAAATATTGTAATTAAGAAAGTAACAAATTCTTCATTGAATTCGACACCTGGATAAACTAAAAATATTTCATTCAAGAAATTTCTTGAATTCACTGTTTGGATGCACAATACAGAAATTTAATTCAGGAAATTATGAAAAAATTATAAGTAAGTAACAATCTCTTTCCTGAAGTCCCCTCTTGGATACACAATACGGAAATTTCATTCAAGAAATTATGAAAATATTTGTAAGTAAGAAACAAACTTTTAAATGATTTCACCTCAAACTCTACACAACTTTACACCTCAAAATGATACACAATGATACACAACATTCAAAAAATTATGATACGCAATGCAGAAATTTCATTTAAGAAAATTATGAAAAAATTGTAAGTAAGTAGCAAATTATTTCTTGAATTCGCATGCTGGATAAACAAAAAAAGACATTTCATTCAAGAAATTATGACAAAATTCTAAGTAAGTAACAAACTCTTTATCCTTTTCACGTCTTAGATACACGATGCAGAAATTTCATTCAAGGAATTATAAAAAAAATTGTATGTAAGTAACAAACTCTTTCTTGAACACACTTCTTGGATGCACGATGCGGAAATATCATTCAAGAAATTATAAAAAATATTGTACGTAATCAAAAAACTCTTTCTGGATCTCACCTCTTGGATGCACAATACAGACATTTCATTCAAGAAATTATGGTAAAATCGAAAGTAACTAACAAACTCTTTTTTATTTTCCCCTCTTAAATATACAATACTGAAATTTCATTCAATAAATTATGAAAAAATCACAAGTAAGTAACAAACTCTTTATTGTTTTCACTTCTTGGATATACAATACGGAAATTTCATTCAATAAAATATGAAAATTTTGTAAGTAAGTAACAAACTCTTTCTTTAAGTCACCTCTTGGATAGACGATGCAGAAACTTCAGTTAAGAAATTATGAAAAAATTGTAAGTAAGTAAGTAACAAATTCTTTCTTGAATTCGCCTCTTGGATAAACAAAAAGACATTTCATTCAAGAAATTATAAAAAAATTCTAAGTAAGTAACAAACTCTTTCTTGAATTCACCGTTCGGATGCAAAATACAGAAATTTAAATCAGAAGATTATGAAAATATTTCAAACAAACTCTTTCTTGAACTCGCTTCCTGGACAGACAATACAGCAATTTCACTCAAGAAATTATGAAAAAATGTAAGTAAGTAATAAACCCTTTCTTGAATTCTCCTCCTGGATACACAATAAAGATATTTCATTCAAGAAATTATAAAAAAATTGTATGTAAGACACTCTTTCTTGAATACACCTCTTGGATACACAATACACAAAATTTCATTCAAGAAATTATGAAAAAATTGCAAGTAAGTAACAAACTCTTTCTTGAATTCTCGTCCTGGATACACAACACAGACATTTCATTCAAGAAATTATATAAAAAAACGATAAGTAAGTAACAAACTCTTTCTTGAATTCACCTTTTGGGTACACAATACGATAATTTCGTTCAAGAAATTAGGAAAGAATTGTAAGTAAGTAAGTAACAAAATCTTTCTTGAATTCAACTCGTGGATACACAATACAGAAATTTTATTCAAGAAATTATGAAAAAATTGTAAGTAAGTAACAAACTCATTGGATACATCAGATAAAATTCATAAGATCCAAATTCTATTTATTTTGACTTTATGCATAATTATATTGAATTTAGGTTAGACCGCTTATGGATGGCAGCACAGCCGCTCAAAAACACACTCATAGTGAGAGAGACATGCAAAAAGTTGGGTTAATTCAGGTTCACTTAGATTGGCCCCCCGCTCTAAGAATGAAATATCTGTATTGTGTATCCAAGAGGTGAAATCAATAAAGAGTATGTTACTCACTTACAAATATTTTTATAATTTCTTGAATGAAGTTTCCGTATTGTGTATCCACGAGGGGACTTCAAGAAAGAGATTTTTACTTACATAGAATTTTTTCATAATTTCTTGAATGAAATTTCTATATCGTGTATCCAAGACGTGAAAACAATAAAGCGTTTTTTACTTACTTAGAATTTTTTCATAATTTCTTGAATGAAATGTCTTTTTTGTTTATCCAGGAGGCTAATTCAAGAATGAATTCGCTACTTACTTAAAAAATTTTTCATAATTTCTTAAACGAAATTTCTGCCTTGTGTATCCAAGAAGTGACTTCAAGAAAGAGTTTGTTACTTACTTAAAAAAAAATTTCATAATTTCCTGAATGAAATGTCTTTTTTGTTTATCCAGGAGGCGCATTCAAGAAAGAGTTTGTTACTTACTTACTTACATTTTTCCCCTAATTTCTTAAATGAAGTTTCTGCATTGTTTATCCAAGAGGTGACCCCAAGAAAGAGATTGTTACTTACTTACAAATATTTTCATAATTTCTTGAATGAAATTTCCGTATTGTGTATCCAAGAGGGGCTTCAAGAAAGAGAATTTCTTGAATGAAATGTCGTTTTTGTTTATCCAGGGGGTAAATTCAATGAAGAATTTGTTACTTACTAACTTACTTACTTACAATTTTTTCATAATATCTTAAATGAAGTTTCTGCATTGTGTATCCAAGAGGGGACTTCAAGAAAGAGTTTGCTACTTACTTGTGATTTTTGAAAATTTTCTGAATGAGATATCTCTACTGTGTATGCAAGAGGAGAAAATAATAAAAAGTTTGCTACCTACTTGCAATTATTTCATAATTTCTTGAATGAAATATCTGTATTATGTATATAAGAGGTGAAATCAGTAAAGAGTTTGTTACTTACTCACAAATATTTTCATAACTTCTTGAATGAAATTTCCGTATTGTGCATCCAAGAATGGACTTTCTTGAATGAAATTTCTACTTCGTGTATCCAAGACGTGAAAACAATAAAGAGTTTTTTACTTAATTAGAATTTTTTCATAATTTCTTGAATTAAATGTCTTTTTTGTTTATCCAGGAGGCTAATTCAAGAATGAATTTGCTACTTACTACAATTTTTCAATAATTTCTTAAATGAAATTTCTGCAATGTGTATCTAAGAGGTGACTCCAAGAAAGATTTTGTTACTTACTTACAATTTTTTTTCATAATTTCCTGAATTAAAGTTCTGTATTATGCATCCAAACGGCAAATTCAAGGAATTTCTTGAATGAAATGTATTTTTTGTTTATCCAGGTGGTGAATTCAATGAAAAAATTGTTACTTACTTATTTACTTACTTGCAATTTTTTCATAATTTCTTAAATTTAGTTTCTGCATTGTGTATCTAAGAGGTGACTCTAAGAAAGAGTTTGTTACTTAAATGCGATTTTTTCATAATTTCCTGAATGAAATATCTGTACTATGTATCTAAGAGGTGAAAACAATAAAGAGTTTGTCACTTACTTGCAATTTTTTCAGAATTTCTTGAATGAAATATTTGTATTGTGTATCCAAGCGGTGAAATCAATAAAGAGTTTGTTACTTACTTAGAATTTTTTCATTATTTATTGAATGAAATGTATTTTTTGTTTATGCAGGAGGCGAAATCAAGAATGAATTTGTTACTTACTTACAATTTTTTTCTTAATTTCTTTAATAAAATTTCTGCATTGTGCATCCAAGAGGTGACTTCAAGAAAGAATTTATTACTTACTTACATTTTTGTTTCATAATTTCCTGAATTAAATTTCTGTATTGTGCATCCAAATGGCGAATTCAAGAAAGAGTTTTTTACTTACTTTCTTACATTTTTTCACTAATTTCTTAAATGATGTTTCTGCATTGTGTATCCAAAAGATGACTCCAAGAAAGAGTTTGTTACTTACTTACAAATATTTTCATAACTTCTTGAATGAAATTTCCGTATTGTGTATACAAGAATGGACTTTCTTGAATGAAATTTCTACTTCGTGTATCCAAGACGTGAAAACAATAAAGAGTTTTTTACTTAATTAGAATTTTTTCATAATTTCTTGAATTAAATGTCTTTTTTGTTTATCCAGGAGGCTAATTCAAGAATGAATTTGCTACTTACTACAATTTTTCAAAAATTTCTTAAATGAAATTTCTGCATTGTGTATCCAAGAGGTGCCTTCAAGAAAGAGTTTGTTACCTACTTACAATTATTTTTTCTTAATTTCCTGAATTAAATTTCTGTATTGTGTATCCAAACGGTGAATTTAAGAAATTTCTTGAATGAAATGTATTTTTTGTTTATCCAGGTGGTGAATTCAATGAAAAAATTGTTACTTACTTATTTACTTACTTGCAATTTTTTCATAATTTCTTAAATTTAGTTTCTGCATTGTGTATCTAAGAGGTGACTCTAAGAAAGAGTTTGTTACTTAAATGCGATTTTTTCATAATTTCCTGAATGAAATATCTGTACTATGTATCTAAGAGGTGAAAACAATAAAGAGTTTGTCACTTACTTGCAATTTTTCATAATTTCTTGAATGAAATATCTGTATTGTGTATCCAAGCGGTGAAATCAATAAAGAGTTTGTTACTTACTTAGAATTTTTTCATAATTTCTTGAATGAAATGTATTTTTTGTTTATGCAGGAGGCGAAATCAAGAATGAATTTGTTACTTACTTACAATTTTTTTCTTAATTTCTTAAATGAAATTTCTGCATTGTGCATCCAAGAGGTGACTTCAAGAAAGAGTTTATTACTTACTTACATTTTTGTTTCATAATTTCCTGAATTAAATTTCTGTATTGTGCATCCAAATGGCGAATTCAAGAAAGAGTTTGTTACTTACTTTCTTACATTTTTTCACTAATTTCTTAAATGATGTTTCTGCATTGTGTATCCAAGAGGTGACTCCAAGAAAGAGTTTGTTACTTACTTACAAATATTTTCATAATTTCTTGAATGAAATTTCGGTATTGTGTATCCAAGAGGGGACTTCAAGAAAGAGATTGTTACTTACTTAAAATTTATTCATAATTTCTTGAATGAAATTTCTGTATTGTGCATGCAAACGGCAAATTCAAAAAAGAGTTTGTTACTTACTTAAAATTTTGTCATAATTTCTTGAATGAAATGTCTTTTTTGTTAATCCTGGAGGTGACTTCAAGAAAGAGTTTGCTACTTACTTGCGATTTTTTCAAAATTTTCTGAATGAAATATCTGTATTGTGTATCCAAGAGGTGAAAAAAATAAAAAGTTTGTTACCTACTTGCAATTATTTCATAATTTCTTGAATGAAATATCTGTATTGTGTATCCAAGAGGTGAAATCAGTAAAGAGTTTGTTACTTACTTACAAATATTTTCATAATTTTTTGAATGAAATTTCCGTATTGTGTATCCAAGAATGGACTTCAAGAAAGAGATTGTCACTTACTTGGAATTATTTATAATTTCTTGAATGAAATTTCTACATCGTGTATCCAAGACGTGAAAATAATAAGGAGTTTTTTACTTACTTACAATTTTTTTTATAAATTCTTGAATGAAATGTCTTTTTGTTTATCCAGGAGGCGAATTCAAGAATGAATTTGCTACTTAGTACAATTTTTTCATAATTTCTGAAATGAAATTTCTGCATTGTGTATTCAAGAGGCGACTTCAAGAAAGAGTTTGTTACTTACTTACAATTGTTTTTCATAATTTCCTAAATTAAAGTTCTGTATTGTGCATCCAAACGGTGAATTCAAGTACTTTCTTGAATGAAATGTCTTTTTTGTTTATCCAGGTGGCGATTTCAATGAAGAATTTGCTACTTACGTACTTACTTGCAATTTTTTCATAATTTCTTAAATGAAGTTTCTGTATTGTGTATCTAAGAGGTGACTCCGAGAAAGAGTTTGTTACTTACTTGCGATTTTTTCATAATTTCCTGAATGAAATATCTGTACTATGTATCTAAGAGGTGAAAACAATAAAGAGTTTGTCACTTACTTGCAATTTTTTCATAATTTCTTGAATGAAATATCTGTATTGTGTATCCAAGAGGTGAAATCAAAAAAGAGTTTGTTACTTACTTACAAATATTTTCATAATTTCTTGAATGAAATTTCCGTATTGTGTATCCAAGAGGGGACTTCAAGAAAGGGATTGTTACTTACTTAGATTTTTTTCATAGTTTCTTGAATGAAATTTCTACATCGTGTATCCAAGACATGAAAACAATGAAAGGTTTGTTACTTACTTAGAATTTTTTCATAATTTTTTGAATGAAATGTCTTTTTTGTTTATGCAGGAGGCGAATTCAAGAAAGAATTTACTACTTACTTACAATTTTTTTCTTAATTTCTTAAATGAAATTTCAGCATTTTGTATCCAAGAGGTGACTTCAAGAAAGAGTTTGTTACTTACTTACAATTTTTTTTTCATAATTTCCTGAATTAAATTTTTGTATTGTGCACCCAAACGATGAATTCAAGAAAGAGTTTGTTACTTACTTACTTACATTTTTTTTCTAATTTCTTAAATGAAGTTTTTGTATTGTGTATCCAAGAGGTAACTTCAAGAAAGAGTTTGTTACTTACTTACAAATATTTTCATAATTTCTTGAATAAAATTTCCGTATTGTGTATTTAAGAAAGTACTTCAAGAAAGAGATTGTGACTTACTTAAAATTTTTTCATAATTTCTTGAATGAAATTTCTGTATTGTGCATGCAAATGGCAAATTCCAGAAAGACTTTGTTCCTTACTTTGAATTTTGTCATAATTTCTTGAATGAAATGTCTTTTTTGTTTATCCAGGAGGCGAATTCAAGAAAGAATTGGCTACTTACTTGTAAATTTTTCATAATTTCTTGACTAAAATATCTGTATTTTGTATCCAAAAGATGAATTCAATAAAGTGTTTGTTACTTGCTTACAATTTTTTCATAATTTCTTGAACGAAATTTCTGCATCGTGTATCCAAGAGGTGAAAACAATAAAGAGTTTGTTACTTACTTAGAATTTTGTCAAAATTTCTTGAATGAAATTTTTTTTATTTATCCAGGTGGGAAATTCAAGAAAGAATTTGCTACTTACTGACATATTTTTCATAATTTTTTTAATGAAATTTCTGTATTGTGTATCCAAGAGGTGACTTCAAGAAAGAGTTTGTTACTTACTTACATTTTTATTTTTTTCATAATTTCCTTCATTAAATTTCCCTATTGTGTATCCAAGAGGTGAATTCAAGAAAGAGTTTGTTACTTACTTACTTACTTACACTTTTTTCATAATGACATATCAAAAAACGGATGTTGATAAAGAATTTATTCAATCTGATACTTAGATTTAGTCAATTTTATCCGATGTATCTAACAAAGATGTTGATAGAAATAAACAAATTCACTCTTATGCCTAGATTTGTCAATGTTATCCCATTTGTCTGACAATAGATGTATGCAAATTCCTTTTCTTACATCTCCGATGTTTTAATTGACTTTCTAAACGTTTGATATGCTAGCATACTCTAAAAATAATGAACACATAACAATATAATGCATAATATATTTTTAATGAAATAATGCCATGTAGAATATTAATACAAAAATATATTACGAAACATTATTAATATCAATGATCAACTTTGGACATTTTGAATCTGTTCCAATAAATGGTTCACCATGTTATCTCTTGAACTATAGCTATTGTCTTCTCTTAGTTCGTTATCAGTGGAATAATCATTATTCCATTTTCAGTCATACCCAATTTTTACCGGTGTTTTATCAACAGGCTCAATATGCCTTTCGTCTTTGGTATTATTTGGTTCATTGACTGTTTGATCAATGGTAGTAACGTTTGCTGGTACTTTGTTTTTCATCGATTCATCTTTATATTTTGGTAAAGCTTCTAATTTAGTCAATTTGGAATTTAGTAAAAATATATTAAGACACAAATTCAAAGTTTAGAAATACCAATTTTTATTAAGATAAGGATCATATCCTGCCAAGTTTCTCTTTAACGGGATATTGAGAAATCACCACTTCCTAGCTATTACTGGGGTTGGGTAAAGGAAGGTGTGTTTGATAAAAATATATAAAAGATGCATTATATGGGATGGGGGAGACTGTTACTACTTTTATGCTGGATCGACCTCTGGTCCGTTGATATAAAAATACCTTGGAATATTGTCGAATCATTGTAAGTGTCTAAATATCATATTATTATATGTTATTGTAGTTTCCTGAGACTTGTGGTCTACTTGGGACAGCCAGTCCCAGTAGAAAATAAATATATCTGTTATTATTATATGTTAACTGAATAGAAGTATTGTGTTATGGACAACATCTATACAATCTACTTTTAGCCCCTCGAACAAACCCAATTGGTACGCCTCATTAGTCCGGTCATAGCCTAAGGCACGCTATCAAAGTTTAATTACCTTAGGGCCATAGTTTACCTCCCCTATAAAGGGAGAATACAGGCATCTACGATTACATCACCCAAACACCATAAAATAAACATTACAACAACTGGTGGCAGCATTGGGGTTCAAACCCACGTCTCCGAAGAGACTGGTGGTATAAAAAAAAGAACTTGGTGGTATAAAAAAATACAGTATTTAGTTTTTAGCAAGTAGAAGTAAGTGAATAATTAGTAGTTTCTTTCGTGTTAGTAATAAATGTAGTGTAGAAGTGCCGTATATCACTAAAAAATAAAGTAATTGTACCACGAATTAAACGAATAAAATAAAAGATAATACGTAAAAAAAATCTAGCTGGACCGATGAGACGTTGGTAGAAACAGAAGAATTTTAGGCATGATAGTAGCAAATAGGGTCCTGATTCAGCCTTATTACAAGTACAGGCTACAGACTTATTGTTCAAGGATAACACTGCTACAATTTAGCAAAGGAAGCACATAAATTGTGGTCCGAACAATTATAGGTTAGCAGCTGCCATTTCTGAGTGTTTTAGGAGTAGAGATACTTCGAAAATATGGTATTTTACGACGTAATATTCAATAGAATTAACTTTGTTAAAGCTAACAAATACTAGGTTAGTTTTGTAGTTCACAAGCAAAGGGAAGGAAAAGATATATAAATATATAATTAAAGTACTTGAGAAAAGGGATGAAAAAAAGTGATAAAAGTAACCTTATAAGTAAGAAAACAAATTTGGAAGCTTAGCAAAAGTCGCCGAAGGAATACAAAAAAAGAGTTGTTAAGCAGCTGTGACTGGAACTCTGCATAAGGCAAGAAGTTCGGTGAAAGAAACCGTTAATCACAGAAAATGAAGGCATGGGGATAGGTCTTAGAAGGTTCTCCTTAACCTACACAGAGGACCTTCATCTGAATAATGGTGTTAGAAAAAGTTCAAATTCTGAATTAGCCGCACAAAATGCGTCCGAAAAAAGTTCAAATTTGAATTTTAAACCATGGCTGCTTTTGAGCCATGTAGATGTAAAACGAGCCAGTGTATGAAAACTGCTATGCTTGTTTACATAGAATATAAGCCCACATTAGGACAAACGAATAAGGCAAGTCATCCTTATGGGATAGTTAATATTGATTATTCTGGTCCACTCTTACAATTACTCAATGACGAATCATCCTCAAGTCTAGTCAAATTATAAAGCAGCAGAGTTTAGTCAAATATCAGGTAGAGTGTATGTCAGATAAAACACGGTCTGATAGTAGAAATCAAATAGAGTGAAGCCAATAGTCCTTTATATTCAAATTAGCCTACAAGTAGATTGTATCCAGGAACTAAATAGAAATAATAAATAAAAATAAAACCATTAAAAAGCCTCTAAATAAATGTCTATATTTTTTTTTTAATCGGTATGTAAATAACATCAAAGTTTTCTTTCATATATATATCGCAAGTAAAAAATACTACCGTCACATAGAAAAAAAACTCAAAAATTTTTAGCCTAAATACTCGTAAGTTCCCAGAAAGAAAATAAGCTCCAATCTGAAGTTATATCATGGCTATTTGCAAAAATTTTGTCTCCGCGACGAAATAAAACTTCGCGAATGGTGTAATGACAAGACTTGTCAAAACGAATTAGGCTACGTTCCATAAAAGAAATTAAGTAGGGCCACGTAACTTATAAATAGGTGTTGTGAAACTAATTAAGATATACATATTTAGAATCAGCATTAAAAGGCAATTCTTTTGATATATATATATATTGAAAAAAAATATTTTGGGGGGATAATTAAAAAAAAAATAATAAAAAAATAATAAAAAAACGAAAGAGGTTAGTGTACTGAAATAGAGTCATTAGAAGCTAGCAAATTTGGAGTGAGCTCAATCACTGCTGGTCTCTCGTTGTTAAGTAAATACGAAGCATCTACTAACCTTTGACCCTCTGAGGTGGCACTTCCAGTCAAATTTTAAAAAAAAAATTGTTTTTGAAGTATTTAAAATTATATAATGGGAAAAACAGCAAGAGTTTACATTAATCGCGAGATGTATAAGCTATACTGTAATCTTATTATAAATATTAGAAGATATAATAAATTAAACATTTACCAATAAGGACGGTATATATAAACAAGAAGCTGTAAATAAAATGGGTAACAATTTAAAAAGTATAGCACAGTGTAAAACAAAGTTTTTCTCGGGTATAAATTATTTCACACAGTAAGTCAATTCACGACGCACCATTAACAGAAATAACCAGGGCAAGGACATTGCAGGTGAAAGACACCAATGACAGGACAATTGGCACTTAAAAACGAAACTGCTAAACGTCATGTCATTGGGGGGATCCACCAAGATAACCAAATTGATATTGGAAATATCGGTCAAACTGGAGAAGGTTTAGGCTAAATGTTCGTGTGAAATTCTTGATACTAAAAAAATTGCATGAGGAAGGGTATTTACCGGTTACTAAACCTAGAAGCTTGTAGGACAGGGTAATAGTCAAAATATCACGAAAGGGAAAAATTGGACTCAATGACTGTAAAAATCTATAGCGCAAATTAAACTGAGGATAATTCCAGACGCGAATAATATAAAAGATTAGAGGAAAACCAGAGTAGTACTGATAACCCTATATCTAAACAACATTTGGCACGAAATAGGCATTAATTTTTGGTGAAATACCACAGATATGGAACATGTGTCTGCGATGAAAACCACACAATTTTGTGGAATTCAGATATAGTTAAAAAAAATCATGAATAAATAAAATTCATTTATACGTGAATACATAAAATTCTAGGGCAGGACGCACAAATTCTCAACACCAATAAGCGACAAAGAGGGTTTAAAGAAATTCATTAAAGCCATTAGGTACCAACCCGTCGTGACAGAAGACTTTTCAAAAGAATGTATGTTAACCACTTAAATACGAATTCTCTCAGAGGTATAAACATATCCTAATACTAGTTTTTTGCAAAAGTTAAAAAGGGTGGTAAGAAGCAACACAAAAATAACGAAAGAAAACAAAGATTTATTGCAAGTTTTAAAAGAGAAATCAGATTCAAAGAAACTGATAGAGATGATTCAAAAAAGTGATATAAAATGAATACTCAGGCTTTCAAATCACTCCTCTGAAGTGATATACAGTCTGGACCCGTTAATGAAAACAGTATAAAAACATAACGGATAAATAGTAACCAATGAATTATCAGGGCTACGAACTTATTTTCCAAATTTTTGTTTAGAACCCCTAATATGCTGGAGAGCCCTATAAAGCGTAAGAAAGCATATTGCGGGGAGAAGAAAAAACCTTTATAAGAATGCGGAGGGACATAGGGCAATATCAATTTCTTCTTGTAGACAATGCGGAAGTTTTACTGGTGGGCTGTTTTATCGATATTATTCTTGGGAGAAAGTGTTAAGATGACAAAAACAAAACTAGAGGGCGAGGATGTGCAAGTAGTTGACGGAGGAATTATAATACAAATACACCAGGTGAGAATTGTACAAAATTAATGGCAGCTCCATTTTCAAAGATGCTTATAACATTTACAAAAGATGATATATACCATAAGGCTAAAAAAGGACGCTTATCATAAGGAAATCGAAGCCATTTTGTTAAAAACTAGTAACCGAGAAGACAAAATGATCTTACAAAAAGACAGATATGAAAAAGTGCAAAGATATCCCATAGCTTCCAGAAATTGGGGCTTCCGAAATTGGAGGCACTATCCAGACATGCTGAAACTATAATGCATGCGATACGACATCTTACAAATGATAATGGTTCATCACCGAAAGAATAGCAAAATAAAACGAACATAACTTTTAAACACATACAAAAATATTATTTGGAGATGATGCAAGCAAATATCATAGAGGTATAAAAGACAGAGTTATCTACCAAAACCTATTTTCGTATTGAAAAAGAAAAAAAAATCGTTATGGCTAGCACAGAATGAAAAAATCTACAGTTTAAAATTGGACTCTAGGGGAAATTTAAAATATATTCAGTAGAATAGAGAATTTATTGATCAATGGAAGTAAAGAAGATAAACCACGTTAGAGAAAATTTAGCCACAAGTTTGTTAGACCTAATGACACATTTACAAACTTTAAGTAATCATACAATAGAAGATCAGATAGTATTGGGGTTATAACAGTTAGGATTGATCCCGAAACTTCTATTGCCTCCAAAGAAATTAAAAGAAATCTTGCAACACATACAGAATTTGTATGAAAGGAAGGGTATTATGAATCACCTTCGGGGTTAGATCCGATCGAGCCCCTAGGCTGGTATGCTAAGCTATTAAAAGCGTCTTATTTTGTATTAGCGGGAAACCTCCGAATAAACGTGAAAATACCCCTGGTTCAGAAAAATAGCGTATTTACAATGTATCAAACTTTTCCCATGGCAACAGGGGGCCTACAGGGAGTAGTAATCACCATGACATCAACTTCAGCGTATGTACTAGTAGAAAACAACCGAAAAAGAATAATTTCTCTAGACAAAATTGGGGTCATGGACGTTTTAGAAAATGGTATTTTTAAACTAGAACTGACCAAAAAAGGACTAAAAAGGACACAAAATGGGAATAGTTTAAATTGCTGGGAAAACATAATTCTAGAAAATCGACAAGGCATTAAAAAAAATGCCATTGGGAAGTCTCTAAACCTTCAGAAACAACTGAAGGAATTATAAAAGCAAGCGTATCAGAAGTGTTGGTTTCAAATAATGTTAGGCTAGATGGAACTTGTGTTCAAGACAGAGAAATACCAAATTTTACGCTAGTTATATCGACAATGTCAGAATGTAATCTATGGTATTAAGATACAAAGTTTATTCTTAAAGAGAAAATAGACAAAGATCAGAAGAAAACACTAATAAATTAACTCCATTAAAAATTAAAACAATTTTACCGAGCAAATTAGAATTTTTTTTTCAAAAAAGGTAGTAAACATCTTGTAGAAATTTGGAAAAAAAATTTTAAATAAACTATTAGTTGGGCCCAAATGCTGAAAGATATAAAACAAGAACAAGAAATAACCCTTAGTCAAGCAGAAGTTACACTGAGAGTAATAAGGGAAGAAAGCATTCAATTCAATGAATTATTTTTAGTAGGGTGTATAATGGGCACAGTATGTGTAAGTCTATTTACACTTATAACAGTTTGGATTATTTATCAAAAGAGTAAAATACAAGGTGTCTGACAAGAAGTAACGAAATTACAAGAATTGACGGTAACGTCAAAGCAATTGTAAATGATCCAAGAATACGCAGAATAAGCAGGAATTACGCGTTAGTTTACAACACGTTCAAAATTTTTGGTTTTAGTGCTTATATATGATCTATATAACGAATATTTATTACAGATGAGAATTTGGACAATAATTTGAGTTTTTAAGCTTCTCCAGCTTATTGCGGCCGAATTTAGGGTTAAAAAAGGAGTATCGTTTCGGAGAATGAATAATATCAAACCCAGAGAAGGCTACTGGCAAATAGCAATTAGGTTTGATGCTTCAGCCTTATATACCCTCCAGAACCAAGTAACGGTACTTGCAAATAATCTGGAAAGCACAAGAAGAGAATTAGAAAAAAACTTTTAACCAGCCTCTTCTCACACCTGCTCAGGTAAAAGAAAAAGAAATACAAGTATTATTATTTCGAACACAGCCAAAGTTGCTCTTCAAAGTACTGAATAGCCAAATTAATGGGGTTTTAGAAAATATAAAAAGAATTTTAATTACGCTCGGAATACAAAAAACAAAACAAACAGGAACCAGACAATACATTGGTCAGAAAGAAATGAAGCTTAATCGGTATTGTAGGGGAAATCTCATAATATATACTTGGTATGATATCTGAGACAACGTGGAAGGAAGCAGAAAAACGAATAGGGAAAGTCAAAGTAACAAATCAAAATCTTCCACACTTGGTAGACAAACAACTAACAATCTTAAAAGATCACGAAACAAGGATATCCAAAATCGAAGAAAAAGTTAATCAAACAATCGATACGCTTTCCATTTTTAAAAAGGAGATAACCAATGCAGTATTCATAACTCTAAAACGAATAATAGGAAATCAAAGTCAAATAATAGAAGATATAAATCTTCAGATGGCTCAACAGTCATTATCTAGTGGCATCATGGAAATATCTTATGAATTTAATCAATTGGAGATAGAGTTTCTAACCCTATTGACGAAAAATTTACCAGCACGACTTCTAAACCCAGGTAAATTAATAAAAGTACTCAAAACCATAGAAAGTAATTTACATTATCAATTGAGACTAGGACTAGAACCGAATTTCGAGAATATTCTATAGTTTTATAGCATGGCGGAAAACTATATGCAAATTAAGCAAGGGAAGTTATTGATATTCTTAAAGGTACCCCTAGTTAAAAAAGAAGAATACGCACTGTTCCAAATAGATACTTTCCCTACAAGGTTGACGAACACCACAAGCTGGATTAAGATAAATAATTTGCCCCCATATATAGCCATTTCCAACTTAAAATACGGGATACTAGAGCAACAGGAAATAATTAAATATCAAAACGATAAACTACCCTTTTGCAACTTAGGGACTATATCGCATCTACGCGCAAGAAAAATCTGTGCTATTAAACTTTGAGAGGAGATGGATCACTCAAATCTCCTACCAAAAGAATGTGATGTTGATATAGTAAGCGAAATTAATCTTGAACTATGGAAAAAAATAAGTGAAAATTATTTCATATTCAGCATTCCACAACCCTATATGGTGCAGTTGAGATGCAAAAATTTTTTAGGGTTGAAGAATACAAGAGATATACGAATAGAAGGGATAGGCCTGGTTAATATTCCCCCATCCTGTCGTTTAACGAAAAGAGAGACAATTATATCTTCTCCAATTGTGGAAATTACGGAGATAAATATGGAAAAATGGAGTATAAAACCGATACCCAACATAAATCTTTTTAAAGTAACAAATTTGAAACAAGATAATGAAAAAATTAAGAAAATACAAAAGATGATAAATAAATTAATTGATATATCCATCCCGGAAAAAATAAAAGGAGAAACACCCAGATTTTTGACAACCCTGAAAAATCTAAATAAAAATCTGGACATAAATAATCCCATTTTCCAAACAGAAATAGAAAGAACAACTTACTATAAAGGCTTATTAGCCTATACTTCGGGTTATTTCATAACTACTATCGTAGTTCTGGGATTGATTATATGTAGTTTTAAATATTGGTATTGTGTGAAACATCAAACCTTCGGGGGCAAGGATATAAGAAACCGTGTCTGCACAAAACTATAATCTAACGCAAAAAAAAATGGTTATCTACAACCGCAAACAATTCGGTTGGCACTATGATTTCATAAATATGAAAGTAAAAGAGAAATCTATGATAGATAATTGGGCGATTTTATTACTGTGTCAGCAATAATACTTGTTACTGTAAATAAATTAGCAATTCGAGTGTTTACTGATGAAAAAAAAGAGTTATACCACTTTTTAGTGTTGCTTTGCAAAAAATCGACTTAAAAAAAAAATGCTTGGTGCTTTAAAGTAACTTCTAAAACTTTAGAAGTTACTTGTTGTGTAAGTTATTACAAACTGCTTATATATATATACTATGTTTTAATTAACTTTAAGTTTTAACTAGTGATTTAATGTTATATGTAAATGTTGGACTTCGAGTCAACGTATAAATATTTTTATTGTGAAACAATCTATTAAGTGATTAATAATTCTATATTAAGAGTAAACAGAGGAGAAAGTAATTAAAAGTAATTAACTTTCGTTACATAAGAAAAGTATACAGTGATACATACAAATTTTTCGTAGCTTCTTTTCGGATCCTTTTTTTCAATCATATTTTGACACGTTTTTTGGGAAAGTAACAAATTTTGAAGCCACTTCAAATGTATCCTGATACTATCATCTCATACCATCAAAAATCAAACCATACTCGATCAACTGATATTTTGGAAACTATAGCAGTATTACAGACTTTATTACAAGTTCATCAGAATGTGAGATAAAATCAGAACACAATTTAGGCCTAGAGAATGTGCTACATAGCCCAAATGGCTTATATTATTTAAATATGTGAAAATGCTTTGTGCTGAAAAAATATATGAAAATTTAAAAATCAAAAATATTATGTGTAATTTATCCAAGGCATTTCTAAAACGAAAAATAAACGGAATATCAACCACATCACACAGATAAATTAAATTATTAATGGGAAATACACTTAAAGTATAATAATTCATAAAATTTTATAATATAACTTGAAATCTAATTTAAATGATATCAATTATATTATGTTTAAGCCGCTTGGGGTCAAGTTAAAACAGAAGATGCATATGAAGAAGGGTAAAAAGAGTATTTTTCAGTCCTAGAGACAGAGAAAAAGATTAACAAGGATGAATTTCAAATTGAAATCCTTCGACAAAAAAAAGGAACTTGGCCTATATTGGACCAGAAACATGACCCTAAGAAAACCCATTGAGGGTATATGCATATAATGACCCAAAGATGGCAGCATAATAGCTGTAAACAAAATTAAACTGTTTTAAAAGTAAAATGTTGAGAATTGGGACAATTCTTCTTTAAACGGGGAGTATTGTGGCAAAGCTTCTAATTTAGTCAACTTGGAATTTAGTAAAAATATATTAAGACGCAAATACGAAGTTTATAAATACCACTTTTTATTAAGATAAGGAACATATCCTGCCAAGTTTCTGCTTAACGGGAAATTGAGAAATCACCACTTCCTAACTATTACGTGGGTTGGGTAAAGGAAGGTGTGGTTGATAAAAATGTATAAAAGATACATTTTATCGGAAGGGGGGACTGATACTAACTTTATGCCGGACTGACCTTTGGTCCGTTGATTTAGAAATACCTTGGAATATTGTCGAATCATTGTAAGTGTCTAAATATCCTATTATTATATGTTATTGTAGTTTCCTGAGACGTGTGGTCTACTTGGGACAGCCAGTCCCAGTATAAAATATATATATATATCTGTTATTCTTATATGTTAACTGAATAACAGTATTGTGTAATGGACAACCTCTATACAATCTACCTTTAGCCCCTCGAATATACCCAGTTGGTACGCTTCATTAGTCCGGTCATACCCTAAGGCACGCTACCAAAGTTTAATTACCTTAGGGTCATAGTTTATCTTCCCTATAAAGGGAGAATAAAGGCATCTACGATTACATCATCCAAACACCATAAAATACACATTACAACAATATTCCTTAGTGATATTTTCTGCCAATGCCCTTTTTATTTTTCCATCAATTTCACTGTGTATTACAACATTACTTTTACACAGGTAACAGTTCCGGCACGTAGACAAGATATGGCTTATGATATTAGTAGAAGAGTAGGCCTGTCTTCTTTTGACCTTCCCTTGAATGCTAATACCCAAAAGCTGACGATGGGGTTTAACACTGGGTAACATGTTACCACAAGCACAAGCAAGAAGATGCCCCTCTTCATCAATTATTATTTTTATGTTGGCATTCTCTTTTAGTGCAATCATCTCAGGAGATCTCAGTCTCACATATCCACCATCATAAGAGTTGAATTTTTTTGGTACTCCAAAGAAATTTAATTACTTACTGTCATGACAATGCACGCATACGTTTCCGATAGTGTTACCACTTTTACTTATTTCATCGTTTAAATACTTCTCCTTGTCAGCGTTCAATGCTACAATAACACTGTCATGTGAACACACTTTCTTAAAATGCTTCTTCTTCACTTTTTATAGATATTAGTTATGTGTTTAACGTTCCACTGCGTAAAAATACTGTTTAATACATGCAATAAACTAGGTAGTGTCGATAACCGGCCATAGAGTACCAGTGGGAAAGCCGCATCGTTTCTGTGATCAAGCATAGAGTACAAATGTTAGAGCCGTAAGCATATTTTATGTCATTTTAAGCTACGTAAAAAAATAAAGTTGAATAATTTCGAAGTCCAAAAAAATTTCGTTAAAAAAAAGTTCTACTTCAAACAATATTTTTCTAATAGTAAAAGTCACGACTAACATTTCTATATCATTCTCATTTTGAATTTGGAAAATATTAAATGTGATTTTTTTTATGTTTTAAGTATGTTACATGTCATTCTGAGAGATGTAAAAAAAAGTTGAAAAAATATATCATGTTAAAAAAAATAATAAAAAAAAGTTAAAAAAAACTTCAAAAAAAGTATAAAAAAATAAGGAGGGAAAAAATTTGGGGGGAGGGGACTCCCTTGGAGTTTGGGGATACAGGACCTTTGTGGGTTGAGGTCCCTGGTGGTTAGGGTCATTTGTGCTTATGATCCTTGACGGTTCATGCTCATATACACCTCACTACTTGATTTGTAAGGATTTCTACGGATTGTTCTGAATTTCTTTATTAAAATTCTTTTCTTTCCATCTACATCTCTCTTAGTATCAACCTTTTAGTATACTGCAAAGTTAGACCCTATTTTAAATTAAAAACACTGTTCAAACGCCACTTGTGTATTATACAGAACACATCGAAGAAGTAAAGATAGGTCAAGTCAAAAGGTCATTCGATCGTCATTAACCATTTTCATAGATTGATGTTGTTCCAAATTTATAACAAATTGCCTCAGTTAACAAGCCCTTCGGGGTTACCTTAACTGATAATCAGTTTAGCCCTTTTTTACCACCTTCATACGGTCCAATCACTAATTGGGATCATTCACACACCTATTATTAAATCAATAATTAATATCGTTCATACAGTCCAATTCGCAAATGAGATACCCTTTTTCGTAAATAGAGTTATTTTTTGGTAAATGATTCAACTTGATTATAAGCCCTCCAGCTGAAAACCAGTATTTCTAGAATGAGACCACCTTTGAATACGCAATTTGACGATCTCTAGTTTTTGGTTATTGAACTTAGAAAAATATGTCTGCCAAGTCTTATACCGTCCGTATCAATTGATGCATGTCAAGGAAAATAAGTCAAGCAAATAAACAAACTAGTCTTGACTAAAAGCAATTGTCCAAAAATGGGTGTTGCCTCAGAAACCAGTCTGATTGCATTACACAATCTCAACCATAGTTCCAAAAAGTTTTTGATCACTTTGCTTGGAAAGGTACCAAGGAGCATAAGGCTGGCAAATAGCATAGTAAGGAACATAAGGCAAGCAAAGTATTACATAGGACTCTGCTATCGTTGAAGTTTATACGACCGCCCCTTACATAAAACCTTTTATTCCCTTGAGCCATAGCCTACAACACCTGCCCCCGGGCTTTGAGGGGATGTGTCGACCCTGGAGCATTTGTAATTTTATCTTTAAATTATTTTCAACGAAATAGCTATCTCAAATTTTTGAATGGATGCATTTGAGGAAAAATAGCCTTGGGGGGCCGAGGGGCTAGTTGCCTTTCGATCACTTTTGACCCTTTAGAAGGGTACTAGAAATCCGGACTTATAATTGAAAAAGACCCCCCCCCCCCCAAGTTTATATGACCATCCATTCCATAAATCACTGACATGCCTCCAGGGCAAATTTTAAAACACTTACCCCAAGATTCTTGGGGGGGGGGGTGAATTCTTTTAAATGTTTTCACTTTTATAACTCTAAGAAATCAAAAATTAATTAAGATCTTAAGGAATTAGTGTCAGCATATGTATATTAAACTAACAATGTACATTTTTTCAGTAAATTCAATATAAATTTTTTTCAGTAAAGTACAAATTATATTCTGGCTTTTAGAAAGTATAGGGGGTTTAGAACCTTACTCATATTAATTGCTGCTTGTTTTGAATTTGAATCTTTTATTTATTTTAATTTCCATTTGTTTTTGGTTTCATTCAATTTCATTCAAAATTCGAATGAATTTATTGACAAAAATGTGCATTGTCAGTTTAATATAAATATACTGATATTTATTCTTTAAAACCTTAATTAATTTGGATTTCTTAAAGTTATAAAAGTGAAAACATTTAAAAGAATTTTTTCAGTAAAGTACATATTATGTTCTGGCTTTTAGAAAGCATTGTGATGTGATTTTGATTCTGTTATTTATTTTAATTTCTGTTTATTTTGGGTTTCATTTATTTATTGATACTGATTTAAGGTAGTTGTATGCTTGGTAGATTATTTGATTCTATTTTTGTTTATTTTTGGTTTAGTGGAGTTCTTTACTTTTTTTTTGAAAAACTTATTTTGTGCTAAAAGTTTTTTGATTAATTTATGTTCGTTTTATACGAACATTAATTTCTGTTCGTTTTTAAACTAATAGTCTTTTTCATGGAGAAAGACTGAGCCTTTTCTGAAGTTAAACGACCATCCCCACCATAAAGACCTTAAATACCCCATGGGCATAATTTACAACCCTTGCCCTTAATCTCTGGGGTTTGTTTCAACCTCAAAAGTTTAGTTATATGATATTTAGACTATTTTGAATAGAATGGCTATCACAAAATTTTTATTAGACACATTTCAGGACAATACGACGTGTGTGTAGGGGGAGGAGGTAGCTGCCCTCAGATCACTTTGACTCTTAAAAAGAGCACTAGAGAGTCTGACTACCAATCCAACGAGCCACCTCTAAAGTTTATTTGACAACACTTTCTATAAAAACCCTATACGTCTCCAGGGCATAACTTACAAATCTTGCCCTGAGGGCTGGGAGGATATGTTATCCTCAAAGACATAATTTCCAGACCTTTCTGATAGGCTGAACAAAATAGCTATATAAAAATTTTGATTGGAACTGTTTTTGGAAATTATAGACGTGGGGGGAGGTATTTGCCCTCTAATCACTTTCAAGTAATAAAAATGCACTAGTCCTCTCAATTTATAGTCGAGTGAGCTCTTTTTGAAGCTTCTACGACAAAACCTTCTATAAAAACCTTATATGCTCCAATGGCATAACCTACGACCCTTGTCCTGAGGGCTATGAGGTGAGGGTTGTCATCCTCAATGACATTTTTTCCAGACCTTTCAACTATGTTGAACAAAATGGCCATATCAAAATGTTTATTGGGAACAACACTGGCAGAGACTAATGCTGAATGTTTGCTGAAAAAAATTTTTGAAATGTTTTCACTTTTATAACTTTAAGAAATCACAAATTTAATTAAGATTTTAAGGAATAAATATCAGCATATGTATTAAACTGACAATGCACATTTTTTTTCAGTTAATTCATTTGAATTTTTTTCAGTAAAGTAAAAATTATATTCTGGCTTTTAGAAAGCATAAGGTTTAGAACCCTACTCAGATTAATTTCTGCTCCTTTCGAGTTTGACTTATTTTAATTTCTTTTTTGTTTTGGGTTTCATTTATTTATTGATGCTGATGTGTGGTAGTTGTAAGCTTAGTAGATTGTTTGATTCTATTTTTGTTCATTTCAGGTATAATGGAGCTCTTTATTTATTTAAAAAAAAAGCTTATTTTGTGCAAAAAAGTTTTTTGATTAAAAATAAAATACCCATTCAATCTTAAGTCGATACAACCACTCGTTCCATAAGAACCTTATATTCCCGGGGCATAATTTACAGCCCTTGCACCTTGGTTTTGGAGGGTTGTGTCCATCTTGAAGCCATTGTTATATGCTCTTTTGACTATTGTGAAAAATGGCAGACTCACATTTCTGATTGGATGTGTTTGGGGAAAACAGGTTGTCACGAAGGGGGGGGGGGGGGGCTAGTTGCCCTACATCAATTTTAACTCTTAAAAAGGAACTAGTAATATACATTTTCAATCAAATGAGCTTCCTCTAAAGTTCAAACAACCTCACCTTCCATAAAAAAAAACTTATAAAATCCTTCTATATGCTTATCTCTAAGCACTGATTGAATGTGTTTGAGGAAATAGTCGGCACGAGAGGGGGGTTAGTTGCTCTCCATTCCTTTTTGACTATTAAAAAGGGCACTTGCCCTTTCAATTTCAAATCAAATTAGCCGTTTTTGAAGTTTCTACGACAAAAATTTCTATAAAAGCCTTATATGTCTCCAGGGCATAACTTACAACCCTTGCCCTGAGGGCTCTGAGGGGGTTATTATCCTCAAAGACCAATTTTCAGAACTTTCAACTATGTTGAACAAAAATGATATCTAAAAATTTGATTGGCTGTGTTTGGGGAAATGGTGGGTATGATAAGAGAGTTAGTTGCACTTCAATCACTTTCGACTATTAAGAAGGGAACTAGCCCTTTTTAAAAACTATTAAAAAAGGGCACTATGAGAACCTTATATGCCCCCAGGGCATAACTCCCAACCCTTGCCCTGAGGGCTTTTGGGGTTGTTTATTCTTAAAGACCTAATTTCGAAGACTTTCAACTACGTTGAACGAAAAGGCTATCTAAAAGTTGCCCTCAAATCACTTTCGACTATTAAAAAGGGCACTAGCCCTTTGAATTTCTAATCGAATAAGCGCTTTTTCAAATTTCTACGACAAAGCTTTCAATAAAACCTTATATGCCCCCAGGGCACAATTTAAAACCCTTGCCCTGAAAACTGTGTGTGAGTGTCCTGCTCATAAATACAATTTCCAGAACTTTCAATTGCGTTAAAAAAAATGACTCAATATCCAATCGAATGAGCCCTTTTTAAAGTTTCTACGACAAAACCTTCTATAAAAACCTTTTAGGCCCCAGGGAATAACTTAAAAAATTTGCCCTGAGTGCTCTGGGGGGGGGGGGGTTCATCCTCAAAGCCATAATTTCCAGAACTATCAACTACATTGAACAAAATGGCTATCTCAAAATTTTGATTGGATGTGCTTAGGGAAAAGGTTGGCATTAGAGGGGGGTTAGTTGCTCTCCAATCACTTTCGAATAATAAAAAGGGCATTAACCCTTTTAATTTACAATCGAATGAGCTCTTTTTGAAGTTTCTACGACAAAGTTTTCTATAAGAACCTTATATGCATCCAGAGCAAAACTTATAACCCTTTCCCTGAGGACTCTGGGGGAGTCTCCATCTCAAAAAGATAATTTCTATTCGGAAATCCACCACGTAGAACGAAATGGCTATCTCAAAATTTTGATTGGATTTGTTTTGGGAAATGGTGGAAGAGGAAGGGGTGTTAGTTGCCCTCCAATGACTTTCGACTGTAAAAAGGGCACTAGTCATTCCAATGAGCCCTTTTCAAAGTTTCTACGACAATTCCTTCAATTCAAAGTGCCCTGGTCTAAGGAAAAAAAGTTATAACACATTTTGCAAACATTGTTCTTTACTTAGGCAGCGCGATTGCGCTGCCTATGGACACTAAACTAGAACTTTCAATTTCCAATCATATGAGCCTACTCTGAAATATGAGCCTACTTTTACGAGTGTCCCTTCTATAACAACCATATATACCCCAAGGGCAAAACTTAAAACGCCTGCCCTGGGCCCCGAGAGAATGTGTCGACCCAGAGTTTTCGTTATATTATCTCTAACTAGAAATTTCAATTTCCAATCAAATGAGCCCTCTACGAAGTTTATACGAGAATCCCTTCCACAAGAATCATGTATGCCCCCATAAAACAAATTATAATGCCTGCCCGTGGGCCCTGGGGGGTTTTGTCGACTCGGGCCTTTTTCTTATCTGACGTTTGAACTATATATAAAAATAACTATCTCAAATTTTTTATCGGATGGGTTTGGAGAAAACAGGGCGTGAGGGGGGGGGGAGGGGGTAGTAGCCCTTGGATCTCTTTTGAATAATAAAAAGTGAACTAAGACTTTCAATATCCAATCGAATGAGCCCTCTATGAAGTTTATACAAGCATTTGTTCCATAAAAACCATACATACCCCCAGAGAATAACTTGCAACGCCCTCCCCCAGGCCCTGGGTGGTTGTACTGACACCGGAATTTTCCTTATCTGACAATTGAACTATTTTTAACTAAATACCTATTTCAAAATTTTATCGGATAGGTTTAGGGAAAAAGGGCATGGGGGGAAAAACTAGTCGCCATTGGATCTCTTTATACTCCTAAAAACGAAACTAAAACTTCAGTTTCCAATCAAATGAACCCTCTCTGAAGTTTATACGTGCATCCCTACCATAAGAGCCGTATATGCCCCCAGGGCATAACTTACAAAGCTTTTCCCGGACCCATGGGGATCGTCTTGATTCCGAAATTTTTCTGACCTTTGAACTATTTTTAAGAAAATAGCCAACTCAAAATTTTTATTGAATGCATTTTGAGAAAAAGGGGCGTGGGGGGGCTAGTTACCCTCCGATCTCTTTTGAATCTTCAAAACTTTAACTCTTAAGAACTTTTAATTTCCAATCAAATCCTTTCCGAGCATCCTTTCCATAACAACCATATATACCCCAAGGGTATAACTTGTAACGTCGCCCAAGGCCCTGAGGGATTGTGTCAACTCCAGAGTTTTTGTTATATGATCTTTGAACTATTTAAAAAAATTGCTATCTCAAAGTTCTTTTCAGATGGGTTTAAGGAGAATAAGGGCGTGGAAGGGAGGGGGGCTAGTTACCCTGTGATATTTTTGACTCTTAAAAAGTGAACTTGAAATTTCAATTTCTAATTACCCTCTCCGAAGTTTATACGAGTATCTCTTCAATAATATGCCCCTAGAGAATAACTTACAATACCTTCCCCGGGCACCGTGGGTTTGGATCGACTCAGGATTTTTTCTTATTTGACCTTTGAATTATTTTTAACTTAATGGCTATCTCAAAATTTTTATGGGATGGGTTGGAGAAATGGGCTTGGGAGGGCTTGTTGCCCTCAGATCTCTTTTGACTCCTAAAAATTAAACGAAAACTTCCATTTTCCAATCAAATGAGCCCTCTGTGAAGTATATACGAAAGTTACTTTCATAAGAAACATAGACACCCCCTGGAAATAACTTACAACACCTGCCCCCCAGAACCCTGGGGGGATGTTTCGACATCGAAGTTTTTGTCATCTAATTTTTGAACTAATTTTTAAGAAAAAGGGTATCTCAAAATTTGTATCAGATGGGTTTGGGGAAAAAAGGGCGTGGTGGGGGCTAGTTACCTTCTGGTCTGCTTTGACTCTTAAAAAGTGAACCAAAACCTTTAATTTCTAATCAAATGAGCCCTCTATGAAGTTTATACGAGCATTCCTTCTATAATAACCTTATTTACTCCCAGGGTATAACTTAGAATACCTGCCCCGGGGTCCTGGGGGGTCGTATCGACGCGATAGTTTTTCTTATCTTACTTTTGAAGTATTTTTAACAAAATATCAATCTTAAAATTTTATCACATGGGTTTGGGGAAAACAGCGTGGGGAAGGGGGAAGGGGCTAATTGCCCTCCAATATCATTTAACTCTCAAAAACTGAACTAATACTTTGAATTTACAATCAAATGAGACATCTCTGAAGTTTATACGAGCATCCTTTCCATAAGAGCCATATTTTCCCCCAGGGCACAACTTACAACGCCTACCCCCAAACCCAGTAGGGCTCTGTCGACACCGAAATTTTTGTTATCTGATGTTTGAACTATTTTTTAAAAAATGGTTATCAAATTTTTATCAGAAGGGTTTGGGAGAAAAAGGCGTGAAGGTGGGGGGATAGTTGCCTTTCAATCTGTTTTGTCTCTTAAAAGATAAACTAGAACTTTGAATTTCCAATCAAATGAGCCCTCTTTGAAGTTCATACAATTACGAGCCCTGTTTTTTAAGTAAGTACTGTTTTGCGATTCCGCCACTGTAGCGTTACGGTTGGCCTTTTGCGCATGCGCATCTCTTGTCTATGCACTGATGCCATTAGAGTCTGAATCTTCATTGTATACGTTATTTACTGAGTGTTTAAGATGCCTCTGACAATCGTGGGTCCTGCCGATTGTGAAGTACGGGATGTTATATGATTTCTTAGAGCTAAAGGTGTAAAACCGATAGAAATTCATTGTGAGATCTGTGAACCTTACGGACAAAACATTATGAATGATGGAAAGGTAAGGAAATGGATGAGAGCATTTAAAGATGGCCGCACAAATGTGCGTGATGAAGAATAGTCTGGGCGTCCTTTGGTCTTTAATGAAGATTTGGTGCAGAAAGTGGAAGAAAAGGTGAGAGAAAATATGAACTTCACAATTTCATCAATGTGCGAATGGGTTCCTCAATATTCTTGTAGTGTTTTGTATCGCATTATGACTGAGAACATGAATTACCGGAAATTGTGTTCATGTTGGGTTCCACAAATATTGACGGATTTGCAAAAAACCCAACGTTTAGGCAGTGCATTGACGGTCCTTGAGCGGTACCACAATGAAGTAAAAGTTTTTTAGACCAAATTGTTACTGGTGACAAAACATGGGTTGCCTACGTCACACCAAAATCAAAGCAACAATCCATGGAATGGCGACATTCATCATCATCCAAAAAAGTGAAGTTTAAGCAAACAATTTCTGCCAGTAAAATCAAGTGCACAGTTTTTTGGGACAAAAAAGAAGTATTGCCAGTAGATTTTCTGCCTCGTAATGAAACAATCAATGCAGCATCTTATTGTTACAAATTGAACAATCTGTGTCGTGCAATTCAGAACACAAGACATGGAAAGTAGAGTAAGGATATAATTTTGCTGCTTGACAATGCCCATCCACATGTGGCTAATCTGACCAAAGATCTCATCAAGTCTTTTAAATGGTAAACTCTAGATCATCCTCTATACAGCCTTGATCTGGCTCCTAGCGACTACCATTTGTTCCTGCACTTGAAGAAACATCTGGATGGTCAGCATCTTCAAGACGATATTGAAGTCAAAACAGTTGTGGTGATACAGTGGTTAACAAGTCAGGCAGCAGAATTTGATGAAAAGGGTATTCAAAAATTGGTACCACGTTATGACAATTGCCTCAATATTCTCGGAAATTATGTAAAAAAAGATTAAGATGCAAGCTTTCACGTAAAGTAAATTATTGCGATATCTTTGCACATCTTTTTTTTAATTCCAAAACGGTACTTACTTAAAAAACATGCCTCACATTTCTACCATAAGAACCATATATGCCCACAGGTCATAACTTACAAGAATTGCCCCCGGGCCCTGGGAGAATGTGTGTCGACACCAGAGTTTTTTATATTTGACTTTTTAACTATTTTTAACAAAATGGCTATCTCAAAATTTTAATCTGATCCATTTAGGGGGAAAAGGACGAGGGGAGGGGGCTAGCTGCCCTTTGCTCATATTTGACACTTAAAATGTGAGCTACAACTTTCAATTTCCAACCAATGAGCCCTCTCTGAAAGTTTTACGAGCGTTTCTTCCATAAGACCCATATACACACCCAGGGCATAACTTACAACGCCTGTCCCAGGGCCCTGGGAGGTTTTATCGTCACAACCTCCAACCTCTGATTTTTTGTTATCTGAACTTTGAACTATATTTAACAAAATTTCTATCTCAAATTTTAATCTGATTTACTTAGAGCGTGGAGGGGGTGGGGCTAGTTGTCGATCTTTTTTTACTCTTAAAAAGTGAAAAAGAAATTTCAATTTCCGATGAAGTAAGCCCTCTCCGAAGTTCATACGAGCATCTCTTCCATAAGAACTATATATGCCCCCAGGACATTACTTACAACGCCTGCCTCCGGGCCCCGTGGGGTCGCGTCGAAACAGGAGTTCTTTTATCTTAACTTTGAACTATTTTTAATGAAACGGCTATTTAATAAATTTTATCGGATGGGCTTGGGGAAAAACGGGTTTGTTGAGGGGAGGGGGCGGCCATTGCCCTCTTTTGACTCTAAAAAAATTGAAATAGAACTTTGAATTTCCAATCAAATGAGCCCTCTCTGAAGTTTATAGAAGCATCTCTTTCATATGAACAATATATGCCCCCAGGAAAACACTTAAAACGCTTACCCCCCTTGCCCTGGGGGTTTTGATGACACCGGAGTTTTTGAACAATTTTGAAACAACTGGCTGTCTCAAAATTTGTAGTGGAGAGGTTTGGAGAAAAAAGTGCGTGGGGGAGGGGCTATTAGCCCATAAATTTCTTGACTCTTAAAAAGTGAACTAGAATTTTCAATTTACAATCAAATGAGCCCTCTATAAAGTATATACGAGCGGAGTTTTTCTTATCTGACCTTTTATCTATTTTTAACAAAATGTCTATCTCAAAATTTTCGTCAGATGGGTTTGGAAACATAAGGTGTGGGGGGAGATCTATGTGCCCTAGGATCTCTTTGGACTATTAAAAGTGAACTGGGACTTTCTGGTTCAATCAAATGAGCCCTCTCTAAAGTCTATACGAGCATTTCTTTCATAAGAACCATATATAACCCAGGGCATAATTTAAATCGCCAGACCCCGGGCCTTGGGGTTTTTTTGACAGTTTTTAACTTAATGACTATTTCAAAATTTTTATCGGATGCATTTGGGAAAAAAAGGGCGTGGGGGTCTAGTTGCCCTCAAATCTCTTTTGTCTCTCAAAAAGTGAACTAGAACTTTCAATTTCAATCAAATGAGCCCTCTCTGAAGTTTTTCCGAGCATCCCTTCCATAAGAACCATATATTCACCCAGGGTATAACTTACAATGCCTGCCCTCGGGCCCTGGGGGGTTGTGTCAACACCGGAGTTTCCGTTTTATGGTCTTTGAACTATTTAAAAAAAAGGTTATCTCAAAGGTTTTATCAGATGGTTTTCAGGAAAAAAAGGCGTGGAGCGGGGGGCTAGCTACCTCCAATCTTTTTTGACTCTTAAAAAGTGCACTAAAACTTTCAATTTCCAATCCAATGAGCCCTGTTTGAAGTTTATACGAGCAAGCATCCCATAGGAACCATACAGACCCCCCCCTGGACATAACTTATAACCCTTGCCCTGAAGATTTTGGGAATTCCAAAATTCCAAATTCCAAATTTGCAAAAACAAAATGGCTATCTCAAAATTTGGATTGGGTGTGTTTGGGGAAAAAGTGAGCATGAGAGGCAGGTTAGTTACCCTCCAATCACTTTAGACTATGAATAAGGTCACTAGCCCTTTGAATTTCCAATCGAATGAGCCACTTTTGAATTTTCTACGACAAAGCTTTCTAGAAGAACCTTATATGCATCCAGGGCAGAACTTACAACCCTTGCCCTGAGGGCTCTGGGGGAGTTTCCACCTCAAAAAGATAATTTCTATTTGAAAATCAACTACGTATAAAAAAATGGCTATCTCAAAATTTTGATTGGATGTGTTTGGGGAACTGTTGGCGTGGAAGGGATGTTAGTTGCCTTCAAATCACTTTTGACCCTTAAAAAGGGCAATAGAACTCTCGACTTCTAATCGAATGAGCCGCCTTTCAAGTTTATATGACAACCCCTTCCATATGAAGTGCCTCTGGGAAAAAAAAAAATAATAAAACAATGAAGCTGTATGGCTTTTACTATAAGCGACGCAATTGCTTTGCCTATAATTATTATTTTTTCCCTAGAGGCACTTCATATTAAAGGGGTCGTCGTATAAACTTCAAAGAAAGCTCGTTCAACTGGAAATCGAGATTTCTAGTGCCATTTTTAAGAGTCAAAAGTGATCGGAGGGCAACTCCCCCCTCTCCAGCGCCTTTTTTCCCTAAATACATTTGATATAAATTTTGAGGTAGCCATTTTATGAAAAATAGTTCAAAGATAACATAACAAAACTACAGGGTTGACACAAGCGCCTAGGGCCCGGGGTAGGCGTTGTAAGTTATACCTTGGGGGGCAAAAGTGGTTCTTATGGAAGGGATGCTCGTAAAAACTTGAGAGAGGGCTCATTTTATTAGAGATTAAAAGTTCTAGTTCTCTTTTTTAGAGTCAAAAGAGATCGGAGAGCAATTAGACCCTCCCCCCTCCTTACGCCCTTTTTTCTCAAAATGTATCAAATAAAAATTTTGAAATAGCCGTTTTGTTAACAACAGTTCAAAGGTCTGCTAACAAAAATCCGATGTCGAAATCCCCCCCAGGGCCTAGGGACAGGCTTTGTAAGTTATGCCCTTGGGGCATAAACGGTTCTTATGGACGGGATGCTTGTATAAACTTCAAAGAGGACTCATTTGATTGGAAATAGAAAGTTCAGCACACTTTTGATAAGTCAAAAGTGATCAGAAGGTAGCTACCCCCCGCTCTTTTTTCTCCAAATGTATTAGATAAAAATTTTGAGATATATATATAGTTAAAAATAGTTCAAAGATCATATAACAAAATTCCGCGGTCAACATAAGCCCCTAGGGCCCGGGGTCAGGGGTTGTAAGTTATGCTCTGGGGGATAATGTGGTTCTTATAGAAAGGATGCTCGTGAAAACTTCAGAGAAGGCTCATTCGATTTGAAATTTAAAATTCTAGTTCACTGTTTGGAGTAAAAAGACATGGGAGGGCAATTAGACCCCTCCCTTCTTTCACGTCGTTTTTCCCAAAATGAATCAGAAAAATATTTGGAGATAGCCATTTTCTTACAAACAGTTCAAAGGTCAGAAAACAAAATTCCGATGTCGACCCCCCTCCCCCTCCCCGAGCCCAGGGGCAAACGTTGTAAGTTATGTCCTGGGGGCTTACACGGTTCTTATGGAAAGGATGCTTGCATAAACTTCAAAGAGGGCTCATTTTATTCATAATCGAAAGTTCAGTTCACTTTTGATAAGTCAAAGTGATCGGAGGGCAGCTAACCCCCCCCCCTCCCTTTTTTACCCAAATGTATCGGATAAACATTTTGAGATAGAAATTTTGTTAAAAACAGTTCAAAGATCATATAACAATAACTCGGGGGTCCAAACAAGATTAGGGCTCGGGACAGGTGTTGTAAGTTATGCCCTGGGGGCAAATATGGTTTTTATAGAGGGGATGCTCGTAAAAACTTCAAAGAGGGCAAATTTGATTGGAAATTAAAAGATCTAGTTCACTTTTTTAGAGTCAAAAGAGGTCTGGGGGCAATTACCCCCCCCCCCGCTCGCCCTTTTTTCCCAAAAGCATCAGATAAAAATTTTGAGATAGCCCTTTGGTTAAAAATCGTTCAAAGGTCAGATAAAAAAACCTGATGTCGACAACCCCCCCCCTCGGGCCTGGAGCAGGCTTTGTAAGTTATGCCCTTGGGGCATATAAAGCTCTTATGGTAGGGATGCTTGTCATAAACTTGAAAGAGAGCCCATTTGATTGGAAATTGAAAGTTCAGTTCAATTTTATAGTCAAAAGTGATCGAAGGGCAGCGACCCCCCCCCCCGCCCTTTTCCCCCAAATGTATTAGATAAAAATTTTGAGATAGACGTTTTGTTAAAAATAGTTCAAAGATCATATGACAAAAACTCCGGGGTTGACACTAGCCCCCAGGGACCCCAGGGGGATTGATGTAAATTCCCCCCCCCCCCCTTCTCACGCCCTTTTTTCCTAAAATGTATCAGATAAAATTTTGAGATAGCCCTTTTGTTAACAATAGTTCAAATGTCTGATAACAAAACTCCGATGACGAAATCCCCCCCAGGGCCTGGGGACAGGCTTTGTAAGTTAGGCCATTGAGGCATATACGGTTCTTATGGATGGGAAGCTTGTATCAACTTCAAAGAGGGCTCATTTGATTGGAAATCGAAAGTTCAGTTCACTTTTGATGAGTCAAAAGTGATCGGAGGGCAGCTAAACCTCCTCTCCCACCGCTTTTCTCCCCAATCGTATCATATAGAAATTTTGGGCTAGAAATTTTGTTGAAAATAGTTCAAAGATCATCGAACAAAAGCTCCGGGATCCACACAAGCCTCTAGGGCTCGGGGCTGCCGTTTTAAGTAATGCCCTGGGGTCAAATATGGATTTTATAGAGGAGATGCTCGTAAAAACTTCAGAGAGGGCAAATTTGATTGGAAATTACAAGTTCTAGTTTACGTTTTTAGAGTAAAAACAGATCTGATGGCAATTAGACCCCCTCCCCCACGCCCTTTTTTCCAAAAAGCATCAGATAAGAATTTTGAGATAGCCACTTGGTTAAAAATAGCTCAAAAGTCAGATAACAAAACCCTGATGTCGACCCCCCCCTTGGGCCTGGGGGCAGGCTTTGTAAGTTATGCCCTTGGTGCATATAAAGAACTTATGGAAGGGATGCTTGTATAAACTTGAGAGTGGGCTCATTTGATTGGAAATTGAAAGTTCAGTTCACTTTTTATAGTCAAAAATGATCAGAGGGCAGCTATTCGCTCCTAACCCCGGCCTTTCCCCCAAACGTATCAGATAAAAATTTTGAGATGGATATTTTGTTAAAAATAGTTCAAAGATCATATAAAAAAAAATTCGGGGTCGACACAAGCCCCCAGGGACCGAGGGATTGGGTGTAAGTTTTGCCTTGGGGGTAAATATGGTTTTTATAGAAGGGATGCTCGTAAAAAATACAGAGAGGGCTCATTTGATTGAAAATTAAAAGTTCTAGTTCACTTTTTAGAGTCAAAAGAGATCGGAGGGCAATTAGCCCCCCTCCTTCACGCCCTTTTTCCCCAAATGTATCAGATAAAAATTTTGAGATAGCCATTTTGTTAATAATAGTTCAAAGGTCAGGTAACAAACCTCCGATGTCAAAATCCCCCCTAGGGTCTGGGGACAGGCTGTGTAAATTATGCCATTGGGGAATATACGGTTCATATAGATGGGAACCTTGTATAAACTTCAAAGAGGGCTCATTTGATTGGATATCGAAAGTTCATTTCACTTTTGATAAGTCAAAAGTGATCGGAGGGCAGCTAAACCTCCCCTCCCCCGCGCTTTTTTCCCCAAATGTATCAAATATAAATTTTGAGATAGAAATTTTTTTAAAAATAGTTCAAAGATCATATAACAAAAGCTCCGGGGTCCACACAAGCCTCTAGGACTCGGGGTAGACGTTTTAAAGTATGCCCTGGGGGCAAATGTAGATTTTATAGAGGGGATGCTCATAAAAACTTCATAGAGGGCAAATTTGATTGGAAATTACAAGTTTTATTTCACGTTTTCAGAGTCAAAACAGATCTGAAGGCAATGAGTTTCCCCCCTCCTCCCACGTCCTTTTTTTGCCAAAAGCATCAGATAAAAATTTTGGGATAGCAATTGTGTTAAAAATAGTTCAAAAGTCAGATAACAAAACCCTGATGTAGACACCCCCCCCCTCGGGCCTGGGGACAGGCTTTGTAAGTTATGCCCTTGGTGCATATAAAGATCTTATGGAAGGGATACTTGTATAAACTTGAAAGAGGGCTCATTTGATTTGAAATTGAAAGTTCAGTTAACTTTTTATAGTCAAAAGTGATCGGAGGGCTTATTAGATAAACAATTTGAGATAGACATTTTGTTTAAAATAGTTCAAAGATCATATAACAAAAACTCCGGGGTCGACACAAGCCCCCAGGGCTCGGCGGAAAGGGTTTTAAATTTTGCCCTGGGATCAAATATGGTTCTTATATAAGGGAGGCTCGTATAAACTTCAGAGAGGGCTCATTTGATTGGAAATTAAAAGTTCTAGTTCACTTTTTTAGAGTCAAAAGAGATCGGAGGGCAATTAGATCCCCCCCTTCTCACGCCCTTTTTTCCCAAAATGTAATAGATAAAAATTTTGAGATAGCCATTTCGTTAATAATAGTTCAAAGGTCTGATAACAAAACTCCGACGTCAAAATCCCCCCCAGGGCCTGGGGACAGGCTTTTTAAGTTATGCCATTGGGGCATATACGGTTCTTATGAATGGGAAGCTTGTATAAACTTCAAAGAGGGCTCATTTGATTGGAAATTGAAAGTTCAGTTCACTTTTTAAGAGTTCAAAGAACATATAACAAATGATCCGGGGAAAACAAGCCTCTAGGGCTCGGGGCAGTCGTTTTAAGTTATGCTCTGGGGGCAAATATGGATTTTATAGAGGGAATGCTCGTAAAAACTTCAGAGAGGGCAAATTTGATTGGAAATTACAAGTTCTAGTTCACGTTTTTAGAGTCAAAACAGATCTGAGGGCAAGTAGCCCACCCCCCCCCCCCACACCCTTTTTTCCCCAAAACTATCAGATAAAAATTTTGAGATAGCCATTTGATTAAAAATAGTTCAAAGGTCAGATAACAAAACCCTGATGTCATCCCCCCCCTTGGGCCTGGGGGCAGGCTTTGTAAGTTATGCCCTTGGTAAATATAAAGATCTTATAGAAGGGATGCTTGTATAATCTTGAAGGAGGGCTCAGTTGATTGGAAATTGACAGTTCAGTTCACTCTTTACAGTCAAAAGTGGTCAGAGGGCAGCTACCCACCCCAAACCCCGTCCTTTTCCCCCAAATGTATTATAAAAAAATTTTGAGATAGACATTTTGTTGAAAATAGTTCAAAAATCATATAACAAAACTCTGGGGTCGACACAAGCCCCCAGGGCTCGGGGGAAAGGGTTTTAAATTTTGCCCTGGAGTCAAATATGGTTCTTATAGAAGGGATGCTCGTAAAAACTCTAGAGAGGGCTCATTTGATTGAAAATTTTAAGTTCTAGTTCACATTTTTAGAGTCAAAAGAGATGGGATGGCAAATAGCCCCCCCCCCCTCTCGCCCTTTTTCCCCAATTGAATAAGATAATATTTTTAGATAGCCGTTTTTTTAAAATAGTTCAGAGGTCAGATAACAAAACTCCGATGTCGACACAACCTCCCCAAGCCCGGGGGTAAGCACCTAGGTTCCGGGGTAGGCGTTTTAAGTTATGCCTTGGGGGGCAAATATGGTTCTTATAGAAGGGATGCTCGTAAAAGCTTCAGAAAGGGCTCATTTGACCGGAAATTAAAAGTTCCATTTAATTTTTTTAGAGTCAAAAGAGATCTGAGGGCAATTAACCCCCTCCCCCTCCTCCCCTCACGCCTTTTTTCCCTAAAAGCATTAGATAAAAATTTTGAGATAGCCATTTTGTTAAAAATAGTTCAAATAACAAAACTCCGATGATAACAAAACAGATAACAAAACTCCGATGTTGACAACCCCCTCGGGACCAGGGGCAGGAGTAGAAAATGGGGTACCGGTATGAAACGAACACCGTGCTGCCATCTACAATTGAGTCTAACGGTACCTATCCACATGGACAATGTTATTGAACCACGAAGGGGGACAGATTTCTGAGAAATTGATTTATATAATCGAGGGGAATTATTGATTCGCGAAAGGGGATTTAATTTGTTGTTTCTAAGGGGAATTATCGATCGATGAAAGGCGAATTAGATTGTTGTTTCTAACGAGAATTATTTATCGATCACAGAGCAATTTATTTACCGTTTCTAAGGGGTAACATTGGTCCAAGAAAGGGGAATTAGAAATGACATCACTTGTTTCCTAGGAATTATACGGGACTATAAAGAAATAAATTAATATTCTATTTTTTAAATATGGCTTCTCAGGTCATTAGACTTAGCGATAAAATTAATGTTCTATCGAAGCCATAATAGTGTAGCTAGGATCACCTTGGAGATGCAGAGATTAACGCGAGAAAGGGTTTCCTAGGAATTTCAAATGTGACAGCGCAGGGATGCCAAAACAAAAGGAACACGCAGAAATTACGTTTAGAAGATGATTTGGTGGAAACAGTTTGAGACTTTTTAGAAGATGATTTTATAAGATGATTTAGAAGATGGTTTGGGGTGAAACTCCGTGGTCATCATAATACACAAGTTCCATTTGAACAGTGTTGTGAGGTCCCCTACTCCAACCCGAAAGGGCCCCCTACCCCAACCCCAAAGGACCCCCCTTTAACCCCAATGGTCCCCCGGACCTCCAAATTCCCCCCAAGCCCCCAAAGACCTCCCAAATGTCCCCGGACCCCCCAAATGCCCCCAGGCCCCCCAAATGCCCCATGTACCCCCAAATACCTCCTCGGAACCTTAAATGCCCCCGGGGTCCCCAAAGAGCCCCCCGGCACCCCAAGGGCCCCCCAACTTCTTTGCCCCCCATTTTTTAATACTTTTTATTTGCGCATTTGAGACACGGAAGGACCCCATCCCCCCACCTTTTGACTCCCAATCCCACCATTAGTTTTTTGTTGTGGTTTATCTTGTCACAGTTACATTCTCTTGATTTTTCAAAGTTCATTTTGGATTTCTTTCGTTAAAATGCAAGAGTTGGAATATTTCAGTAGTGTTTTGTCGTGATTTACCTTGTCAAAGTTACATTCTCTTGATTTTTCAAAGTTCATTTTGAATTTCTTTCGTTGAAATGCAAGAGTTGGAATATTTCAGTAGTGTTTTGTCGTGGTTTACCGTGTCACAGTTACATTCTCTTGATTTTTCAAAGTTCATTTTGGATTTTTTTCGTTGAAATGCAAGAGTTGGAATATTTCAGTAGGGTTTTGTCGTGGTTTACCGTGTCACAACTACATTCTCTTGATGTTTCGTTGAAATGCAAGAGTTGGAATATTTCAGTAGTGTTTTGTTGAGGTTTACTGTGGCACAGTTACATTCTCTTGATTTTTCAAAGTTCATTTTGAATTTTATTCGTTGAAATGCAAGAGTTGGAATATTTCAGTAGTGTTTTATCGTGGTTTACATTATCACAGTTACATTCTCATTATTTTTCAAAGTTAATTTTGGATTTCTTTCGTTGAAATGCAAGAGTTGGAATATTTCAGTAGTGTTTTGTTATGGTTTACCTTTTCAAAGTTACATTCTCTTGATTTTTCAAAGTTCATTTTGAATTTCTTTCGATGAAATGCAAGAGTTGGAATATTTCAGTAGTGTTTTGTCGTGGTCTACCTTGTCACAATTACATTCTCTTGATTTTTAAAAGTTCATTTTGGATTTCTTTCGTTGAAATGCAAGAGTTGGAATATTACAGTAGTGTTTTGTTGTGGTTTACCTTGTCAGAGTTAAATTTTCTTGATTTTTCAAAGTTCATTTTGAATTTCTTTTTTTAAAATGCAAGATTTAGAATATTTCACTTGTGTTTTGCCGTGGTTTACCTTGTCACAGTTACATTCTCTTGATTTTTCAAAGTTCATTTTGGATTTCGTTCATTGAAATGCAAGAGTTGGAATATTTCAGTAGTGTTTTGTTATGGTTTACCTTGTCACAGTTACATTCTCTAGATTTTTCAAAGTTCATTTTGGATCTCGTTCGTTGAAATGCAAGAGTTGAATATTTCAGTAGTGTTTTGTTATGGTTTGCATTGTCACAGTTACATTCTACTGATTTTTCAAAGTTCATTTTTGGATTTCTTTCTGAAAATTATGAGAATGTAACTGTGAAAAGGCAAACCACGACAAAACACTACTGAAATATTCCAATTCTTGCTTTTCAAAGATAGAAATCCAAAATATATTCTGTTACATTTCAAAGAAAGAAATCCGAAATCAACTTTGAAAAATCAAGAGAATGTAACAGTGACAAGGTAAACCACGATAAAACACTACTGAAATATTCCAACTCTTACATTTCAAGGAAACAAATCCAAAATGAACTTTGAAGCATCAACAGACTGTAACAGTGACAAGGTAAGCCACGACGAAACACTAATGAAATATTCCAACTCTTGCATTTCAACGAAAAAAATCCAAAATGAACTTTGAAAAATCAAGAGAATGTAAGAGAAAGGTAAACCTCGACAAAACACTACTGAAACATTCCAAATCTTGCATTTCAACGAAAGAAATCCAAAATGAACTTTGAAAAGTTAAGAGAATGTAACTGTGACTAGGTAAACCACGACAAAACACAACTGAAATATTCCAAGTCTTGCATTTCAATGAAGGAAATTCGAAATGAACTTTGAAAAATCAAGAGAATGTAACTGTGAAAAGGTAAACCATAATAAAACACTACTGAAATATTTCAACTCTTGCATTTCAAAGAAAGAAATACAAAATGAACTTTGAAAAATTAAGACAATGTAACTGTGACAAGGTAAACCACGACAAAACACTACTGAAATATTCCAACTCTTGAACTTCAATGAAAGAAATGCAAAATGAACTTAGAAAAATCAAGAGAATGTAACTGTGACAAGGTAAACCACGACAAAACACTACTGAAATATTCCAACTCTTGCATTTCAATGAAAGAAATCCAAAATGAACTTTGAAAGATCCAGAGAATGTAAGTGTGACAAGGTAAACCACGACAAAACACTACTTAAATATTCCAACTCTTGCATTTCAACGAAAGAAATCCAAAAGGAACTTTGAAAAATCAAGAGAATGTAGCTTTGACAAGGTAAACCACGACAAAACACTACTGAAATATTCCAACTCTTGCATTTCAATAAAAGAAATCCAAAATGAATTTTGAATCATCAAGAGAATGTAATTGTGACAAGGTAAACCACGACAAAACACTAGTGAAATATTCCAACTCTTGCATTTCAACGAAAGAAATCCAAAATGAACTTTGAAACATCAAGATAATGTAACTGTGACAAGGTAAACCAAGACAAAACACTACTGAAATATTTCAACTCTTGCATTTCAATGAAAGAAATCCAAAATAAACTTTGAAAAATCAAGAGAATGTAACTGTGACACGGTAAACCCCGATAAAACACTACTGAAATATTCCAACTCTTGCATTTCAGCGAAAGACATCCAAAATGAACTCTGAAAAATCAAGAGAATGTAACTGTGATAAGGTAAACCACAACAAACACTAATGGTGGGTTGGGGAGCCCAAAGTTGGGAGGATGGGGCCCTTCTTGGTCTCAAATGCGCAAATGAAAAGTATTAAGAAATGGGGGGCACAAAAGCGTGGGGGCCCTTTGGGGCCTTGGGGTTGCCGGGGGGTTCTTTGGGGACCCCGGGGGTCCTTTGGGGGCCCGGGGGGCATTTGGGGTCCGGGAGATATTTGGGGGTCCGGGGTGCATTTGGGGGGCCCGGTGACATTTGGGTGGTCGGGGGGCCTTTGGGTGCTTGGAGGGCATTTGGGGGCCCAGGGGCCCATTGGGGTTGGGGGGGCCTTTGGGGTTGGGGTAGGGGCTCTTTGGGGTTGGGGTAGGGGACCTCACAGCACTGTTCAAATGGAACTTGCGCATTATAATGACCACGGAGTTTCACCCCAAATCATTTTCTAAATCATCTTCTAAAATCATCATCATCTTCTAAAAAGTCTCTAACTGTTTCGCCCAAATCATCTTCTAAGCGTAATTTCTGCGTTTTCCTTTTGTTTTGGCATCCCTGCACTGTCACATTTGAAATTCTTAGGAAACCATTTCCCGCGTTAATCTCTTCATCTCTAAGGTGTTCCTAGCTACACTATTATGGCTTCGATAGAATAATAATTTTATCACTAAGTATAATGACCTGAGAAGCCATATTTGAAAAATTGAATATTAATTTATCTCTTTGGAGTCCCCTATAATTCCTAGGAAACAAGTGATGTCATTTCTAATCTCCCTTTCGTGAATCAATAATTCTCCTTAGAAACAACAAATAAATTCCCCTTTCATGGATCAATAGTTCCCCTTAGAAGGAACAAATAAATTTCCCTTTCTTGGATCAATAATTCCCCTTAGAAACAACAAATTAATTACCCTTTCGTGAATCAATAATTCCCCTCGATTATATAAATCAATTTCTCAGAAATCTGTCCCCCTTCGTGGTTCAATAACATTGTCCATGTGGATAGGTACCGTTAGACTCAATTATAGATGACAACACGGTGTTTGTTTCATACTGGTACCCTCTTTTCAACTGGCGGGCGTTGTAAGTTATGCCCCTGGGGCATATACGGTTCCTATGGGAGGGATTCTTGTATAAACTTCAAAGATGGCTCATCTGAATGGTACACTTTTTATAAGTCAAAGATAATCGAAGGGCAGCTAGCCCCCCTTTTTTCCCAAATGCATTCGATAAAAATTTTGAGATCGACATTTTAAAAAAATAGTTCAGAATTCAGATAACAAAACTACAGGGTCAATACAACCCAGAGGGCCCAGGGCCTGGTGTTGCAAGCAATGCCCAGTGGGTAAATATTGTTTCTTATAGAAGGGATGCTCGTATAAACTTCATAAAGGAAACTCAATTTGACTGCGAATTTAAAAGTTCTGTTACGAGTTTTTTAGGAGTCAAAAAGAGATCGGATGGCGAAGAGCCCCCCCCCCCCCCGCCCTTTTTTCCCCAAATGTATCAGATAAAATTTTAAAATAGGCATTTTGTTAAAAATGGTTTTAAGGTTAGAAAAAAAAACTCTGATGTCGAGACAACTTCCGAGAGCCCGAGGGCAGGCGTTGTAAGTTATGCCATGGGGGCAAATATGGTTCTTATGGAATATGAGACTCGCAAAAACTTCAAAGAGGGCTCATTTTATTGGAAACTGAAAGTTCTAGTTCACTTTTTAAGAGTCAAAAGTGATTGGAGGGAAGCCGGCTCCCCCATGCCCTTTTTTCTCTACATACATCCAATAAAAATTTTGCTTTTTTAAAAATTTAGCCATTTAGTTAAAAATAGTTATACACCAATCCTGGTTCTTCAAACTTTCCAGTACGTAAATAAAACCGAATAACTACCTATACACGCCCCTGAATATCCAATAGCCTGGTAATCTCTTCCTTTACCGTAAAAATGACCTATATAAGCTAGCTTGCCCGGGCCAGTAGCGTTATTGACCTAAATAATCATAAAAAATACAAAAACTTACCTACCAAACTCGTCTGGAAAGGGAAAAAAACAATTATTATGCAAAATCGTTCACTGCAAAGGGATTTTGCAAAAAAAGTGGTCCAGAGTAAATGAAATTCTTTCAAAAACAAAAGGAATTCAAGATCCATGTCTATTAACAGTAATGACATCATTGGCAGATTAATTGACCCATTTTCAGTACCGAGTGCTTATAATAATTATTTCACTGAAATTCCAAATGTTAACTCCTGTTCCCCTTCCCAGTCAGTACGCCCCCGCAAGAATCCCAGATCCATATTTTTCTCTCCAACTGATAGTAAAAAGGTGCTTCAAGTTATCGAATCTCTCTCTAATAGAAGTACACCTGACTTCTTTGGTATAAGTAATAAGCTTTTTAGGACCGTGTCTTCCTGCGTTTGTGATAAAAAACCTTTCTATGACCAATGGGGTCTTCCCAGAAATATTTAAGTCAGCAATTGTTATTCCGATCAGAGGCAACGCAAGAGTGTTGCCTATAGTTGTGGCCTGGGGCATATTTAGTTTTTACGAAAGGAATGCTCGTTTAAAATTCAGAGAAGGCTCATTTGATTGGAATTCTAGTTCACTTTTTAAGAGTAAAAAAGATCAGAGGGCAATCACCCTCACCCCACGCCCCTTTTTTCCCAAATGCGTCCGATTAAAATTTTGAGATAGCCATTTTGTCAAAAATAGTTCAAATATCATGTAAAAAAAACTCGGGTGTTGACTCAAACCCCAAGAGGCCGGATGTTGTAAGTTATGCCCTTGGAGCATATATGGTTTTTATGAAAGGGGTGCTCGTATAAACTTTAAAAAGGGCTCATTTGATTTGAAATTCTAGTTCTAGTTCTAAAAGGTTCTAGTTTAATTTTTAAGAGTCAAAAGAGATCAGAGGCATCTATCCCCCCCTCTCCACCCCCACGACCTTTTTTCCTCAAACCCATCCGAAAAAAAATCTTTGAGATAGCCTTTTTTTTAATATAGTTCAAACATCATTAACGAAAACTCCAGGGTCGACACAACACCCGAGGCTTGAGGGTAGGCTTTGTAAGTTATGCCCTGGGGGCATATATGGTTCTTATAGAAATGTAATAATTTCAGAGAGGGCTGATCTGATTGGAAATTGAAGGTTCTAGTTTTGTTTTTGAGAGTCAAAGGAGATTGGAGGGCAACTAGCCCCCCACGCCCCTTTTTCCCCAATTGCATCCGATAAAAAATTTTAGACGAGCATTTTGTTAAAAATAGTTGAAAAGTCAGATAAAAAAAAACTCAAGTGTCAACACAACCTCCCAGAGCCCGGGGGCAGGCATTGTAAGTTATGCCCTTGGGGCATACATGGTTCTTATTAAAGGGATGCTCAGACAAACTTTAGAGAGGGCTCATTTGATTGGAAATTGAAAGTTTGAGTTCATTTTTTATCAGAGGCAACGCTTTTAAAAAAAAGTAAAAATCCTAAAATTGATTGTTGCTTTATCTTAAGAGGAATTGATCCTAAAAGGGATTGATAATATTTTTATTCTGCAAAAAGTGTCCTTATTTGGTTTGCTTTTACTGTACCAAAACTCCTACATTGTTTTGTGTTTTCAGCAAAGCGCTAGGCTTCTATAATCCTAAAAGCATAGGGAAACATAATTAGTTGGTTTAATTGTGCTGGTTTAATTGATATATAATAGATAGGTTCTGAAGTGATAATTTTTGTCCGTTTAAGTTTTAAGTTCGTTCCTTACTTCCCTCAGAAGAAATTAGTTTTTTAAATTTATCTTTGTTCGTTTTTGTTTAAAATTTAATTTAGAGACAACACTACTATGATTTTTTTTTCTATTTAAACGGAACAATGTATGTTCGTTTAAGTTTCAATGTCACTCCTTACTTTCAGTTGAAAACTTATTTTTAATATAATTTCTAATTATCACCGATCTAGGGGAGATAAAGACACCTCTAAGAAATTCTACAAACAACCTTGACAGCTACGAAAAACTTTCAGCCTATAACATAAAGTTCATTATCCATACTTCACAAAATAATACATCTTTTTCAGGAAAGTATTTTTTTATGATTTAAAAGCTGGATTTACTCAGCCAACTTTGCCTGGAAAAGCCATAATGAAGAAAGGGCATTATAAATCACTTACTGACTAACAGAAACTAGAAGGCTACTGTAACAAAAGAGATCTGTCTCATTTGAAAGCTTATATTTATACCAAATCGCTTCTTATAAGTTTGACTTGATAGCATATTCCCACAAAGTGTACTTTTGGGTTTTTCCCCCATTTTTTAAATGAAAAAAAACCTTTTCTAATTAAATGACCAAAAAATGCGTTTTTCAAAACCTAACAGGAGCAAAAACTGAAGGAGTCAAGGACATTCCTTCGCCTCAATTACCACCGTTAGAACTAGCACACAGGCCTCATCACAGAGTGAAGTTTGAAGGTTCAGTTCAAAACTGTTGATCATTCAAGCTTAATCTTTGATAAATTTTTTGTTGAAAAGTTTTTAGTTTTAGTTAATTTGTTTTCGCAATAATCTTTTACTTTCAAGATGAGTAGGTGATTTATGAAACTTACTAAGAGGGTCTGGAGGGGGAGTAAGTGTGAGGGGTACTTATAAACCCCCAGTTACTCCCCAGTTGGACAATAATTATGACAATGGTATCGTTTTACGCTTCCAAACTCTTCTACTTATGAAGTGGTACCAAAAGTTCCATTTTAGTTCTATATGGCGCGTTTGGATGGTAAAATTAATAAAAGCACGTAGATATGAATAATAGGTTTAAAACGAGCCTTCCCAGGATAAGCTTTATAAAATGGGTGCATTACATTTGCAAAAATAGTGGATTATCTTAAAAGTAATCATAAGAAGGGACAAACCATGATTGAAAAAAAAAATCCAAGCTGGAATCAAACACATGATAATCTAATTTGAAGTCCAACGCTGTACTAACAGAAGCACGCCTTTAATAATGTAGTTTAATATATTAGTGTTTGTAGGACTTTAATTGCGTAGCTTACTAAGGGAGCCTGGAGGAGGAATTTGTGGGAGGTGTTCTTGCAAACTTCCAGTTAAGGGTTTTGGACCGTAATTATTACAATGAAACCGTTTTATGCTTCCAAGATTTTCCACTTAAGAAGTGGCACCTACAGTTTTGTTTTCAGTGCTATATTTCACTTATGAATGGTAGATTTGATACAAAATACGTCGATATGATCAAAAGTTTTTAAATGAGCCAGGAAACATCACACTAAAAAGTTCTGGTAGTCCACTAGCCCCATTTTTTCCATTTGAGACATGGCACCAAAGTGCCGTTCTTAGTGTCATTTGAAAGTTGCAGATGGTATATATAAGAAATATTTTTTTATGTGAGCTATCAAAACTATATCTAAGATGTAATGGTAGCCCGCCAGCCCCACCCCTCGACAAACAGTATATAAAGTGTACTTTTTTGTGCCATATGGCACTTGCAGACGGTGGAATTTATATAAACCATGTACATATGAGAAATAGCTTTTGAATGAGCTCTTAAGTACTTTACTATGATGTTTTAGTAACCCGCTAGGCCTTGAAAAAAAGAAGAAAAAAACTGTTTTAACATTTTTTTTTTACTTTTAGTTACTATGGGTTGTGAATGAAAGATGGGTTGTGGTTCGCTCTTTACTAGGTTGCAGCTAATGCTTTAACCATGACAAAAGATCCATTGGAAACCATGACAAAGGATCTCTCAGGAACTAGTTAACATTGAAATCTGTGAAATCTAATAGATGGTAAAATTTTTAAAAACCTAGTAAATATAAGCAATAGCTTTTAATTGAGCCATTAAACACGTATGTACGTGGGTGTGGTAGCCTGCTAGTGTTTCAGTAGCTTCCTGATGAGCAGATGACTTATGAAAGTTACTAAGGGGACTGGGAGGAGGAGTGTATAGGAGGGGTTCTTGTAAACCTCCACCTAAGGGTTCTGGAACATAACTATTACAATAGTACCTGTTTTGTCCTTCAAAACTTTTCCACTTAAGAAGTGGCACCAAAAATGTTGTTTTGAGTGCTATAGTGCATTTACGAATGATAAAATTGATAAAAAAAATCACGTATATATGAGTAATAACTTTCAAATGAACCATTAAACATCACTCTTATAAGTTTTGCTAGCCCAATAACCCAAGCTTTTCCACCCGAGACACGGCACAAAAAGTGCCGTTTTAGTGCCATTTGGAACTTGCTGGTGTTGGAATTTATATGAAAGAAATAGATATGAGCAGTATCTTTTATATGAGCTATAAAAGATCTGTCTACGATGTTCTGAAAGCCTGCTAATGCCACCACTTTAACAATGGCATAAAAAGTGCCATTTTAGTGCCATATGGCACTTGTAGATGGTAGATTGCACTGGCAGATGGTAGAATGCACGTAAATATAAGAAATAGCGTTTGAATAAGCCAATGAGAATCTCTGTATGAGGTTCTGGTAGCCGGCTAGGCCTGTTGAAAAAAAGGAAAAAAAAAGGGAGGCAGACAAGTGTCACCGATGCAAAAAATGATTTTCCTTGTTGTTTAAGGAGGGGGACTGTAATTTCCCTGTACAATGTTTTTGAACATGCTGATTCCAATGGTGAATAATTTCTGACACCACACTGGCTAATCATGATAAAACGAAAAAAATAGTTAGAAATAGAAAAACGAGGATTATACAAGCCAGTGTATAATCCTCGTTTTTCTCTTTTTAACTATTTTTTTCGATTCCATTGATACATTTTTCATTTTGATCTTACACCATTTTTGAGGGGTTTTTGGCATTTTTCGAAGTCACTATAAATGTTTTTTCACAATGAACTTTTACTTTTAAGACAAAAAAAAATAATAGTTACCATTCCTGAGTCATTGTCATATGGCAATTTTTTCACTAGGCAGTTTATTTTCAAAACGCGTTTTTTAACTTTTAATTAATATTGGATGTGGTTTGTTCTTTTCTAGGTTGCAGCTACCGCTGCAACCATGATCATTCGCAACGCATAACGCCTGTCATTTGAATTACTGACCTGATTATTCAATGACCCCGTGTTCAACTTCATTGGCTCGTGACTCCAAAACAATAGGCTAAAGTGAAAAAAATGACAAAAAGATCTTTAACTGATTTACATCAACATAAATTATCATAACAGACAGTTGGGCTTACAAGCTCCTATGAATTTTATTAAACTTATAGATATAGTTTTTTTTGGACAAGGTCAAGAGAAATTTTGTATTTTTTTTTTAATAGACAGAGCAAAAGGAAAAAATGAATGCGACTAAATGATACCCATTAGCCTCTGGCAATCAGGTGAAGCGCATTTTAAGTTGTCTAATAAACCTGTTGCTTTAAACAAACAAAATTTCTTTAACATTGAATAAATAGCAAACCCTCTTAGACAGCTTTTGGCTTCGCTCTTTAAAACTATTTCAAGTGATTGAAGATCAGTTTTATCCTTTGAGACATTTTCTCAGTCTGTATATTTGTGCTGTTGATATGAAACTTCAAACTTGACAAGCCTTACATATTTTGAAATTACCATTTTATTAAATTTATCACAGAGAAAATATTTTTGACCCGTTTTCAAGCCCCTCTCTGGCCATGTTAAAAAAAATTAGTATTTCTTTTGACAAACAAAATACAATTTTCATGGTTTGGAGCCGATCGTACATTCAAATACGACAAAGTAAAATTTTGTGCTAAAAGAAATATATATTTGAGCAATTGACTATTTGACATGCTAACAACTCTTGCGCCAGGTTCTGCCAGGGTTATGCTATCACCGGAAAATAGTTGTTTGACATTTTACTGATTTCAACCGAAAGGCTGTATCATAATTCAGATCAGAATTCATTGATGGGTAGCAGATGAAATATGACAAAATTAGAACGAAGGTGGCTGTTTTTTTTTCATTTGGTTTTTGCGCCTAAATTAGAAATAAAACTTTTGAACATCAATAAGAAGAACATCAATAAACCTCTAAATTAGAAAAAAAATTCAACATCCATAAAAACTTCAAAAATTTTGAAGAAAATATCTTAAATAAAAAATGGCACTGTAAGAACAAAAATTTCACATTGACGGTTTTTCATCTTTACCACAATCAATTAAAGACCGTTTCCTCTAAAAACAGGCTAATGTTGGAATCTGAATTCCTCTCAAGGCAGGTCACCTGTCATAGAATATTGAGATAGGTTTTAACCCACTAAATCAGATTTCAACATTTTCAGTTTATTTTCACTAAAACAATTACAAACCTCCCCAATTTGGCGAAGATTTAAACAAATTGACTAAATTCTATAAGAACATGGGTAATAATAATCATGCTACGTACGATAGTTTTTGACACCGCTGTGTGAATCAAAGATTATGTTAACAATTCTGGATAATTGATTTGTGACTTTAGCTTGTTCATGGATCCACAAGGCTGCAATAACTCTCTAAGTCATTGTATTTATTAATTTAAAAAAATCTTTCCGAAAAATAAGTTTTTCAAAGAAAAGTAAAGGCCATTTTAAACTTAAGCTTAGTTGATACAAATACCTGTTAAAATTCAAACTCTAAACAACCATAAATTACTATTAAAGAATAAATGAAACCCAAAACGAAAAGAAATTAAATAAATAATCAATACAAACAAATTTATAATAGATATTAATGTAAATGAATAAATAAATCTTAAAACGAGTGAAACTTAAATTGAATATGCAAATCAACCTTGAAAAAATCACAAAAATAAATACAAACAAGAGTTTAGGTATCTCCTCCTTCTCTCCGTGTAAAAGTCTAAAACCTACTTCGTCACTGGCGCTTTACTGACAACCAATTTTATTACAAATATTTTCTTTTGTACTTAATATTGAAAATAAACATTAAAACTATAGTAAAATTTTAAAGTGATGAGCTTTCAGCAATTAGTATCATTATACATCAAATATTCAGCTTAATTTATTAGTTCTTTCTCAAGTTTTTCAAGACGAATATAGTTTCACTACAAACAAGAGTTTGGATACTGTCTCCTTTCTTAACTGTAAATACAAACCAAAAGCTTACTGCGTCATTGGTGCTTCACTGAAAACAAATTATATTACAAATATTTTCTTTTTCAGTTCTTACAGCATTGAAAATTAAAATAAAATTAGAGTAAAATAAATTCTTGAACTTATGTATCTTTCAACAACTAATATCATTATATATCAAATATTCAATTTGATGTTGTTTATACTTTCCAAGATTATTCAAGACGCATATAGTTTTCAGTAAAGTGCCAATGACGCAGTAGGTTTTAAACTTTTACAGTGAGAGAAAGAGGCGATACCCAAACTCTTGTTGGTAGTGATTTTTGTTCGTCTCAAGCTTGATTTGCATATTCAATTTAAGTTTCACTCATTTTAAGATTTATTTATTCATTTACAATAATATCTATTGTATGTTTGTTTGCATTGATTGTTTATTTAATTTCTGCTCTTTTTAAGTTTCATTTATACTTCAAAAGCAAAATTTTCTTTTTCGTTTTAAGCTTGATTTTCACAGTTCAATCTCAGCATTACTCGCATTAAGATCTATTTATTCATTTATATTATTACTTGTCATATGTTTGTGCTTGTGATGGTTTATTTAAATTCTGCTTGTTTAGGGTTTCATTTATTCTTTAATAGTAATTTATGGTCGACTTGAGTTTAAATTTTAACAGGTATTTGTATTTATTGTGCTTAAGTTTAAAATGGCCTTTACTTTTCTTTGAAAAACTTTTTTTTCGTTGTTTTTTTAAGTAATTTTTGTTCGTTTTTGATTGCAAAAGGTTTCAAGTTCATAAAAATTCCTCATTGCAAAATCAAACTTTAAAATAAATCAAATCTTCATCAGAGTATCAAAACTAGTATCAAAGTAACAATATTAAAGTGAAAAAGTTTGCCCCCTTTGAAGTTTATTCGACAACCCCTTCTGTATGAAGTGCGTCTGTGAAAAAAATTAATGGAGTGTTGGGGGAAGCTAGCTGCTCTCAATCACTTTTTACTCTTAAAAAGTGAATTAAAACTTTCAATATTCAATCAAATAACCCCTCTATTAAGTTTATGCAAGCATCCCTTTCACAACAACCATATATGCACCTAGGGTATAACTAACAACATCTCCTCTTGGGCCCTGGGGGGCTGTGTTGACACTGGAGTTCTTGTTATCTGAACTTTGAACTATTTTTAACAAAATGTTTATCTAAAAATTTTTATCTGATGCTTTTAGAGCGTGGAGGGGGGAGTTGCCCTCCAATCTCTTTTCACTCTTAAAAAGTGAACGGGAACTTTCAATTTCCAAGCAAATGAACCATCTCCGAAGTTTATACAAGCATCCCTTCCATAAAAACGATATATGCCCCCAGAGTATTACTTACAACACTTGTCTCCGGGCCATGGGGGGTTGCGTCGACACAGGAGTTTTTCTTGTCCGACCTTTGAATTATTTTTTCTGAAATGGCTATTTTAAAAATTTTATCGGATAGGCTTGGGGAAAAAGGGTAATTAGGGGGAAGGGCTTGTTGCCCTCTAATTTTGAACAATTTTTTTAAACTGGCTATCTCAAAATTTTTAGCGAATGTGTTTGGGGAAAAATGGATTGGGGGGGGGGGCTAATTTCTCTTAAGTCTCTTGACTATTAAAAAGTCAACTAGAACTTTCAATTTTCAATTAAAAGAGCCGTCTATGAAGTTTATACGAGCATCCCTTTCATAAGAACCATACATGCCCTTAGGGCATAATTTAGAACGCCTTCTCCCGGGTTCTAGGGGGTTGTATTGACACTGAAGTTTTTCTTATCCGATCTTTGAAATATTTTTTTTAACAAAATGTCTATCTCAAAATTTTCAGCAGATGGGTCTGGAATTACAAAGCGTGGGTGGAGGGGGGAGGAGTAGTTGCCCTTGGATCTCTTTTAACATTAAAAGTTCAATTTTTAATCAAATTAGCCCTCTCTGAAGTTTTTACAAGCATCTCTTCCATAAGAACCATATATTTCCCCAGGGCATAACTTAAAACGCCTGTCTTCGGGTCCTGGAGGCTGTGTCGATCCCGGAGATTTTGTTATATAATCTTTGAACTATTTTTTAAGAAATGGCTATTTCAAAGTTCTTACCAGATGGGTTTGAGAAAAAAGGACTTTGCAGGGGGAGGGGGGCTATGTGCCCTCCAATCTATTTTGACTCTTAAAAAGTGAACTAGAACTTTCACCTTCCAATCAAATGAGCCATCTTTGAAGTTTATACGAGCATCCCTTCCATAAGAACCATACATTCCCTCAGGGCATAGCTTAAAACGCCTTCCCCCGAGCCCTGGGGGGTTGTGTTGACACCGCAGTTTTTGTTATATGATCTTTGAGCTATTTTGACAACATTGTTTTCTCAAAATTTTTATTGGATGCATTTGGAAAAAGGGCGTGGGGGGGGGAGCTGGTTACCCTCCAATATCTTTTGACACTTAAAAAGTGAACTAGAACTTTCAATTATCGACTTTTAATTATCAATCAAACGAGTACTCTCTGAAGTATATACGAGCATTCCTTCTATAAGATTCATATATGCCCCCAGGATATAACTTATAACCTTTGCCCTAAAGACCTTGGGGGGAGTCTCCTGCTCAATGATATTATTTTCAGAGCTTTCAACTACATTGAACAACATGGATATCTCAAAATTTTGATTTGATTTGTTTGGGTAAATGGTTGGTGTGGAAGGGGTGTTATTTGTCTTCCGGTTACTTTCAACTATTAAAAATGGCACTAGCCAGTTAATTTCCAATCGAATGAACTTTTTGTTAAGTTTCTACGACAACACTTTCTATAAAAACCTTTTATGCCCTCAGCACATATCTTAAAACCCTTGCCCTGAGGGCTGTGGAGGGGGGGGGGGGTTTCATCCTCAAAGACCGAATTTCCAGAATTTTCAACCACCTTCAACAAAATGGCTATCTGAAAATTTTGATTGGATGTGTTTGGGGAGAAGGTAGGTGTGACAGGAGGGTTAGGTGCCCTTCAATCACTTTGGACTATTAAAAAGGGCACTAGCCCTTTGAATTTTCAATCGAATGAGCCCTTTTTGAAGTTTCTACGATAAAGCTTTCTATAAAATGGTCATATGCTCCCAGGGCATAACTTGCAACCCTTGCCCTAAGGGCTATGGGTTAATGTCCTCCTCAAAAACATAATTTTTATCTAAAAATCAACTACGTAGAATAAAATGGCTATCTCAATGTTTTGATTGGATGGGTTTGGGGAAATAGTGGGCGTGGAAGGGGTGTTTGTTGCCTTCCAATCACTTTTGACTATTGAACAGGGCACTAGAGCTCTCGATTTGCAATCGAATGAGCCACCTTTGAAATTTTTAAGACGAGCCCTTCCATATGAAGTGCCTCATGGAAAAAAATAATAAATAAGTAGATAATAAAACATTAGAGCCGCATTGCCTTTACTATACCTATGATAGAAACAGGACAGAACAACCATGGGAATCGAAAGTAGTCAAAGGGACTAGAAGCTGATGTCTCGGTCACAGTCAAGCAATCGAAATTAATCATAGGTGCTAGCAGCACAAGATCTAAAAAAAATGTTGATTTTTGTCGCAAAATATTTCTGGTTACACAAAACACGATTAAAAATTCTAAATTTTGTCAAAATTGTCTGCCTGTTGTTTTTTAGGACAACTGATTCAAACGTATCTAGGCTACCTGAAACAAAGAAACTGTTACATAAAGGAACATGCATCAACAACCATTAAACTAGATTTTTTTAAAGCATATCTGTAATTTTAAAACCCCTACAAAAGGTTGACGATCATTTTTTCCCTTGGAACATTTTCTCCATTTGTAGAAATCAGATGAAGTTTCTTATATTTGCTCTGTTGATACAAAACATCAAACTTGACGAACCTTGCGTATTTAAAATCATGATTATAAGCAGATTATTTTGAGTTCAGTTTGTGTTTTCAAGGCTCGATAAAAAACAATTTATAGCAGTTGAACCTAGTAGCCCTATCTTTGCAGTTCATTAATGGGGACATATTTTATGAATCAGTTAATTCTCAGGTAATTTCCCACAAGTTCTTTAGAGAAGAATGATGGAGATTGATGGTAAATATTCTTGTAGTAAATGTGGGTTTGTCAAAGCTTAAAAAGAATATTTTCACTTGTTTGAATAAAGTCTTCCCACTTCACTCTTTGAGAGTAGTAATTGCTTTTGTGAATTTTGTTTGCTCTGGTAAAACTTCTTCATCAGGATTTTGACCAAGATACTAATCTTATCGCAAAACTATCTCCTATCAATATCGGTAAAAAAGGAAATTATCACATTGAAGCCCTTTTTATCTGTACCACAAACAGCTGAAGAATGTTATTTCTGAAAACAGTCCAATGATGTAAGATAGATTTCCCTCATAAAAGTTAACTGTGATATAATGTTAAGGTAGCTTTTACCCGCTGAGTCAGAAAAAACTTATCTTCACTAACATACTTATAAACAGCTACCCAATTTAGCAAACAAGTATGTAAAAATGGTTAAATTTAATAAAAATAAAGGTGATAATAATAATTCCAAAAAACATGATATCAGACACTGCTGTGTCAGTCCAATATTATAATAGCAATTGGGGCCATTATTTTGTAATTTAAGCTTTCGTAAAAATAAAAGGCTAATGGAAACACATTGTTACAATCAATAGTTTTTATTTTCAGAAACTGGATGGAACAACCATTTTGGTTCGGCCCCGCGAAAGCCTGATGTTCCTAGCAGCTGATTATTTCAGTAATCTTGTGAAAAAAGCGATCTCCACGGAAGAAAAGGTTACAACACTCGTTTTTGATCTAGCTTATGTCAATCGGTTAGACTTCGCTACAGCTAAGGTAAATTTGATTTTTGTAATAATTTGAATGAGGTATATTCGACCTAGAAACAAGTTTGTGAATTCAAATTAAATAGAAAAAATAAACAGAAAGCAAAGAACTTATTTAAAAAAATCAAAAATTATCCTTTGAAAGTGTGATAATGAAATCCTATTCAAGATTTGTTAAACACTCCCTCACAACAATCCCCTAAAACTTCTGATAAATAACTCCAGCCAATAATTCACTATTAAATATTTATCAGTTAATGTTTAGTTCCCCAACTCTATTATTAATGTAAATTATTTCTTTTAATATATTATCGACAGCTTTTAGCATACCTTTTTGATATATTAAAATTCAAAATTTTTTTTGATGTTGCTGATGACTCCGTTATTGAAAACATTTGAACCTTTGTGAAGAAAGTGTTTTAAAATGTTATAAACACCATCCTCAGATTAAAAAACTGAATATTGCACGACCCCTAGACATGCACCAGTTAGCTCAAAGAACCCTGGGGTCTTATCCTGAGTGCAACGGGCCCTAAACAAAAGGCTAAGTTACAAATCCTTTTCAAATAAGAGTAGTATTGATACAATATTTACAAGCAGAGTGTCTCCCCATACAGCTATAATATATACAAGCAGAGTGTCTCCCCATATAGTTATAACAGTTTCAAGTGGACAATACTCCCGCCAATACAAGCAGACAGTGTAATGACCGGAATTCAACCACCGTGAAAATTCGTGCTCTGTTCAAAGTGCGTGATGTTTCCTTTGTATGAAATTGTGAAATTCTTTCTTTAATTTAATTTGTTTAATTAATTTACATAAATTAGTTTATTATTAATTAATTTACATAATTAAACTAATTTACATATTTACATTTTTTTTACATATATTATTAATTAATTTACGATTTTTTTACATTCTATGTATTTTCCCTTTGATTTATATGAAATTTGTGTTTGATGTAGGAATCGAACATGAGACCCGTGATATCCTAAGGTAAAAGAACGACACGTTAATCGACTGAACCAACAAGCCATTGACCATATTATGATTTTAGAAATACATCCAATGAATTTTTTCTGGGACATTGCCCAACTGATGTTAAGCGTCACAATATCATAACAGGTTCATTCCATTGAACTGGAACAAGTTCAAGCACATTTGACTTATCAATTGGATTTTTGATAGGTTTTAAATATGACCTGTTTCGGGGCATTTTTATGGCATCATCATGAGAATATGCATTCCACGATGATTTGAGATGAATACTAGACAAACAGTTTCTTCTGTTACTTGGGCTCCAAGTCCTACCCCTATCCCTCAACCCTATCCCTCCATCCTCCCTCCAACCCCTATCCCTCCAACCTCCCCCCCTCAAACCCCCCCCCCCCCAACATTTTTTTTTACTTCTCTTAGAATGTCATGAAACACACTTAAAACACAAAAAATTCATATTTAATATTTTCCAACTTCAAAATAGGAATGATATAGATATGTTTGTCGCAACTTTTACTATTAGAAAAATAATCTTTGTAGTGACCAATTTTTTTTTCTTTTAACTTTTTTTTAACTATTTTTTTTAACTTTTTTAACATCTCTTAGAATGTCATGAAACACACTTAAAACATAAGAAATTCACATTTAATATTTTCAAACTTCAAAATGCGACTGATATAGATATGTGTGTTGCGACTTTTACTATTAGAAAAATAATGTTTGTAGTAACCATTTTTTTTTTAATTTTTTTTTTACATCCCTTAGAATGACATGAAACATACTTAAAACATAATAAAATCACATTTAATATTTTCCAACTTCAAAATGGGAATGATATAGATATGTGTGTCGCGAAGTTTACTATTAGAAAAATAATGTTTGTAGTGACCATTTTTTTTTACTTTTTTTCTGAGTTTTTTTTAACTTTTTTTTCAACTTTTTTTACATCTCTAAATCATATCAGATTAATATAATGACAATTTTAATTTAATTTTTTAAACATATTGTCGTGAATGCTGTTGATGAGAACTGATGGTTCTCTTTCAAGATTTTTTTTTCATGAAAAACAGACTATTTTTTCTTCTTTTTTAAGGCCAATTATGAATAATGGGTTATAAAAGAATAAAATAAAAAACAAACTCACACACACACACACACACAAGCAAAAACTTACAAACACACACGAAAACTTGCACACACACAAAAACTTACACACACACAAAAACTTACACACAAAAAAAAACTTACACGCATACAAAAACTTACAAACACACTAAAACTTACACAAACACAAAACTTACGCACACACAAAAACTTACACACACACAAAAACTTACACACACAAAAAAACTTACACACACACAAAAACTTACACACACAAAAAAACTTACACACACACACAAAACTTACACACACACACACAAACATACAAACAATAAAAAACAAAAACAAAAACAAAATAAAACACACACAAAAAAACATAAAAACACACAAAAACAACAAAAAACAAAAATACATAAAAACACCCAAACACAAACACCCACACAAAAAACTTACAGAAACACAAAAACTTACACACACAAAAAAACTTACACAAACACAAACTAAAAAACACAAAAAAATTAATACACACACACAAAAACTTACAAACAAACAAAAAATTACACATACACAAAAACATACAAACGATCAAAAACTAACATCACACAAACGAACTTAATCAAACTCAAACACTGACACACAAACCAAAACTAAAACATACACACAAACTTACAAATACACAAAAACTTACACACACACAAAAACTACACACACACACAAAAACTTACACACACAAAAACTTACAAACATAAAAAAACTTACACACACACAAAAAAAAATTTACACACAAACAAAAAAATACACACACACAAAATAACTAACACACACAAAAAAACTTACACACACACACACAAAAACTAACAAACACAAAAAAACTTACACACAAACACACACACAAACTAACACATACACAAAAACTTACACACACACAAAAACTTACACACACACAAAAACTTAAACAAACACACACACACACACACACAACAACACACACACACACAAACTTACACACACACACACACAAAAATCTACACACACACAACAACTTACACACACAAAAACTTACACACACAAAAACTTACACAAACACAAAAACACACACACAAACTTACACACACAAAAATTTACACACACACAAAAACTTACACACACAACAAAACTTACACACACACACACACACAAACACAAAAACTAACACACAAAAAAAAACTTACACAAACACACACAGACACACAAACTAACACACACACAAAACTTACACACACACACAAAAAATTACACACACAAAAACTTACACACAAACAAAAATTTACACACACAAAAATAATAAAAAACACACAAAACTTACACATATAAAAAAAATTACACACACACAAAAACTCGCACACACAAAAACTTACACACACACAAAAACTTAAACACACACACACAAAAACTTACACACACACAAAAACTTACACACACACAAAAACTTACACACACAAAAAAAAACTTACACACACACAAACGCTTACGCAAAACCAAACAATTACACACACACACAAAAACTTCCAAACACACACTATCTTAAACCCAAGCAAACAAACTTACACACACAAAAAAACTAACACACACACACACACATAAAAACTTACACAGACAAAAAAATACTTACACACGCACAAAAACTTACACACACACACAAAAAAACATACACACACACAAAAAAACTTACACACACACACAAAAACTTACACACACACAAAAAATTACACACACACAAAATTTTACACACACATAAAAACTTACACACACACACACAAATTTATGTGTAAATGTGTATGTGTGTAAATTTTTGTGTGTGTAAGTTTTTGTGTGTGTGTAAGTGTGTGTAAGTGTGTGTAAGCCTACGTACGTGCGCGTACGTAGGCTAACCTAACCTAACCTATGGTTTTGGTATTTCTCTGTGATAATGTGGAATTTTGTGGTTAAGTTACTTTAGTATTGTCATCAATATCTATTGTTTTTTTTGCATATCTCTCACACTATAGCCGTGTGTCTGAGGGGCTGTGCTACAATCTAAAGCTATATGTCGGTAGATGGCAATAGTTGTCTCTCTTGATTCTGTGAAATGTTGTAAGATCCTTTTGATGCTATGAAATATCTGTGTAGTAGAATATATTCCAACTCTTGCATTTCAATGAAAGAAATTCGAAATTAACTTTGAAAAATCAAGAGAATGTAACTATGACAAGGTAAAGCACAACAAAACACTACTAAAATATTCCAACTCTTGCATTTCAACGAAAGAAATCCAAAATAAACTTTGAAAAATCAAGAGAATTCAACTGTGAGAAGGTAAACCATAACAAAACACTACTGAAATATTCCAACTCTTGCATTTCAACGAAAGAAATCCAAATGTAAGTTTTTGTGTGTGTGCAAGTTTTTGTGTGTGTATGTTTTTTTTGTGTGTGTAAGTTTTAGTGTGTGTGTAAGTTTGTGTGTGTGTGTGTGTTTGTAAGTTTTTGTGTGTGTGTAAGTTTTTGTGTGTGTGTGTAAGTTTTTGTGTGTGTGTAAGTTTTTGTGCTTTTGTGTGTAAATTTTGTGTGTGTGTGTAAGTTTTTTTGTGTGTAATTTTTTGTGTCTGTACATGTTTTTGTGTGTGTGTGTGTGTGTAAGTTTTTGTGTGTGTGTGTAAGTTTGTGTAAGTTTTTGTGTTTCTATAAGTTATTTTGTGTTTGTAAGTTTTATGTGTGTGTGTGTGTAAGTTTTTGTGTGTGTGTAAGTCGTTGTGTGTGTGTAAGTGTTTGTGCGTGTGTGTAAGTTTTTGTGTGTGTGTGTAAGTTTTTGTGTGTGTGTGTAAGTTTTTGTGTGTGTGTAAGTTTTGTGTATGTGTGTGTAAGTTTGTGTGTGTGTGTGTGTGTGTGTAAGTTTTTGTGTGTGTAAGTTTTTGTGTGTGTGTAAGTTTTTGTACATGTGTAAGTTTTGTGTGTGTTTGTAAGTTTGTTTGTGTGTGTGTGTAAGTTTTTGTGTGTGTTTAAGTTTCTGTGTGTTTAAGTTTTTTGTGTGTGTAAGTTTTTGTGTGTGTGTAAGTTTGTGTGTGTGTGTGTGTAAGTCTTTGTGTGTTTGTAAATCTTTGTGTGTGTGTGTAAGTTATTGTGTGTGTGTAAGTTTTTGTGTGTGTGTAAGTTTTTGTGTGTGTGTAAGTTTTTGTGTGTGTAAGTTTTTGTGTGTGTCTAAATTTTTGTGTGTGTGTGTGTGTGTGTAGTTTTTCTGTGTGTTTAAGTGTGTGTGTGTGTAAGTTTTTGTGTATGTGTAAGTTTTTGTGCGTGACTGTGAGTTTTTGTGTGTGTGTAAAATTTTGTGTGTGTGTAAGTTTTTGTGTGTGTGTGTAAGTTTTTGTGTGTGTGCGTAAGTTTTTGTGTGTGTGTAAATTTTTTTGTGTGTGTGTGTAGGTTTGTGTGTGTGTGTGTGTGTGTGTAAGTTTTTGTGTGTGTGTAAGTTTTTGTGTGTGTAAGTTCTTGTGTGTGTGTGTAAGTTTTTGTGTATATGTAAGTTTTGTGTGTGTGTAAGTTTTTGTGTGTGTGTGTTAGTTTTTTGTGTGTGTGTTAGTTTTTGTGTGTGTGTGTAAGTTTTTGTGTGTGTGTGTAACTTTTTGTGTGTGTGTGTGTAAGTTTTTGTGTGTGTGTAAGTTTTTTTGTGTGTGTGTGTGTGTAAGTTTTTGTATGTGTGTAAGTTTTTGTGTGTGTAATTTTTTGTGTCTGTGTAAGTTTTTGTGTGTATGTGTAAGTTTTTGTGTGTGTGTAAATTTGTGTGTGTGTGTGTGTGTGTTAGTTTTTGTGTGTGTGTAAGTTTGTGTGTGTGTAAGTTTTTGTGTGTGTGTGTAATTTTTTGTGTGTGTGTGTGTGTAAGTTTTTTGTGTGTGTGTGTCTGTTTGTTTGTGTGTGTGTTATTTTTTGTGTGTGTGAAATTATGTGTGTGTGTGTGTATGTTTTTGTGTGTGTGTAAGTTTGTGTGTGTGTAAGTTTTTGTGTGTATGGATTTTCTTGTGTGTGTGTGAGTGTAATTTTTTGTGTGTGTGTAAGTTTTTGTGCTTCTGTAAGTTTTTGTGCTTCTGTAAGTTTTTGTGTGTGTGTCAGTTTTTGTGTGTGTGTAAGTTTTTGTGTGTGTGTAAGTTTTTGTGTGTTTGTAAGATTTTATGTTTGTGTAAGTTTTTGTGTGTGTGTAAGTTTTTGTGTGTGTGTGTAAGTTTTTGTGTGTTTGTAAGTTTTTGTGTTTGTGCAAGGTTTTGTGTGTGTCTAATTTTTTGTGTGTGTTTGTGTGTGTGTGTGTGTGTTTTTTATTTTATTCTTTTATAACCCATTCTTCATAATTGGCCTTAAAAAAGAAGAAAAAATAGTTTGTTTTTCATGAAAAAAAATGTTGAAAGAGAACAATCTGTCCTCATCAATAGTATGCACAAGAATATGTTTAAAAATTTAAATCGAAATTTTCATTCTATTACTCTGATATGATTTAGAGATGTAAAAAAAGTTGAAAAAAAGCTAAAAAAAACTAAAAAAAAAGTAAAGAAAAAATTGGTTACTACAAACATTATTTTTCTAATGGTAAACGTCGCGGTATATATATCTATATCCTCCCCATTTTGAAGTTGAAAAATATTAAACGGGAATTTTTTATATTTTAAGTGTGTTTCATGACATTCTAAGAGATGTAAAAAAAAGTAAAAAAAAAAAATTGGTTACTACAAACATTATTTTTCTAATAGTAAAAGTTGCAACACAAATATCTATATCATTCGCATTTTGAAGTTGGAAAATATTAAATGTGAATTTCTTATGTTTTAAGTGTGTTTCATTACATTCTAAGAGATGTAAAAAAAAGATAAAAAAAGTTTTAAAAAAAGTTAAAAAAAAGATAAAAAAAAAAATTGGTCACTACATACATGATTTTTCTAATAGTAAAAATTGCGACACACATATCTATATCATTCCCATTTTGAATTTGGAAAATATTAAATATGATTTTTTTGTGTTTTAAGTGTGTTTCATGACAGTCTAAGAGATGTAAAAAAAATGTTGGGGGGGGGGGTTGGAGAGATAGGGGTTGGAGGGAGGGTGGAGGGATAGGGTTGAGGGATAGGGGTAGGACTTGGAGCCCAAGTATCAGAAGAAATTGTTTGTCTAGTATACATCTCAAATCATCGTGGCATGCATATTCTCATGATGATGCCATAAAAATGCCCCGAAACAGGTCACTTTTAACACCTATCAAAAATCCAATTGATAAATCGAATTTGTTTGAACTTGTTCCAGTTCAATGGAATGAACCAGTTATGATATTGTGACGCTTAACATCAGTTGGGCAATGTCCCAGAAACAATTCATTGGATATAGTGTCGTTCTTTTACCTTAGGAAATCACGGGTCTCACGATCGATTCCTACACTAAACACAAATTTCATATAAATCAATGGGAAAATACTTAGAATGTAAAAAAATCGTATATTAATTAATAATATATGTAAAAAAAATGTATTTATTTAAATTAATGTAATTATGTAAATTAATTAATAATAAATTAATTTATGTAAATTAATTAAACAAATTAAATTACAGAAAGACTTTCACAATTTCATACAAAGGAAACATCACGCACTTTGAACAGAGCACGAATTTTCACGGTGGTTGAATTCTGGTCATTACACTGTCTGCTTGTATGGCGGGCGTACTGTCCGCTTGAAACTGTTATAGCTATATGGGGAGACACTCTGCTTGTATATATTATAGCTATATGGGGAGACACTCTGCTTGTAAATATTGTATCAATACTACTAATAAGAGGATTTAGGCGGTAGAAAGAAGTACTAGTAAAGACAAAAAACTGCCAGAGAGGGAAAGTCAATGCTTTCAAAAAACTACTAAGAAAAGAGACAAGCAAATATTGCATCGACAAATAAACAAAATAATTGAAAAGAACAAATACGTTACCTCTTGTAAAAGATAGAAATGGAGATTTAATTTTGGACTAATAGAAATCTGAGGAGGGATGGGCCAAAAATTTTGATTCAGTTTTAAGTAGACCCAGACTTGATGTTCCAGAAAATTCAGGGATATTCTTTTGATATAAATTAACACAAGTACTTTATCCCCTCTTCACCAAAATTAAAAAGTGAAAATATCGGTAGAAAAGTTGTAAACTGGATATACATGTAGAGCTGGAGTGATCAAAGTATTTTGTGCTAAACAAAATCTCTTCAAGCCTGTTAATCTTTTTCGACAGTTTTCCTAGTGTTCATCAAGAATAAGGAATAAATTTCGAAGGATTCAAACAGGGGCCTAGTGGTCAGAACTTTAACGCAAGAGTGATATGCTAATCTGTTAGAGCTAGAAGGGTATCAGCTCAATATACTTTAAAAGTAAAACACTAGCCAATGTAAAATTACAAGGCATAAGAATAGCCCTACACTCACATTTAAGGCACCAAAAACATTTGTTTTTACCAGGTAGGCTTTGCTTATCTTATTTTGATTCTTATGCCGTTGGTTGCAGAGTAAAAGGGGTGTGAAAAAAAAAATCTATATATTGTTTTTTATTCCTAACCCGTCAGACAAAATGAAAATGTCAACAGGGACGGAGTACAAAAATAGAAAATACGATAATAAAACAGAAAAAAGACATCAGAACGTTTATAAAAACAAGTAATAAAGATCACCCTAAAACACTAAAAAACTGCTACAAAAATACAACATAAAAATCACTCAATAGGAAGCGACAACTGTTGAGGAAAATTAATTTTGTGGTTGAGTTTAAAAAAAATGTTTTAGACAGAGCTATTGCTGTGTCGACTATTTTTTATTTTCATATTAATATTGAATTTCAAGACCAAGGGGTAAACGAAACCTAAATATAATTTGTACTTTACTAAAAAAAATTCTTTTCAATTGTTTTCACTTTTCTAACTTCAAGTAATCAGAAATCAATTAAGATTTTAAGGAATAAATATCAGCATATATATATTAAACTAACAATGCACGTTTTTTCAGATAAAATTCAAAGGAATTCATTTGAATTTTTTTCAGTAAAGTACAAATTACATTCTGCTTTTAGAAGTCTTGGGGTTTAGAACCGTACTCATAATAATTTCTGCTCATTTTGAGTTTGACTCTTATTTATTTTAATTTCTGTTTGTTTTGGGTTTCATTTATTTATTGATGCGATTTTTGGTATTTGTATTCTTGTTAGATTATTTTATTCTATTTTTGTTCAATTTGGTTTAATGGAGTTCTTTACATATTTGGAGTTCTCCCAAAAAAGAAATGAAGTTAGACCAATTTTCGTTCAATCATTTGTGAGTATAAGAAGAAGAACCGGGAAAAAACAAAGTATGCCAACTTTAATAACATATAATGGCTGATTTTGAATTTTTTTTTTCATTTTGAACTTAATAGTGAAATAATATTGGGGGTGTAGTAATCACTGCTACCAATATAATGTCATAGATGTAATTGCTTGGCTTAAAAAAAAGAAAATAAGGGAAAGAAAGAGAAGAAGAAAAGAACTGTCATCCTAATCCAGCAATTGAGATAACTGAGCACTTGAACGAGGTCTTAATCTTAGTCATTTATTCAATTACTTAGGACAAAACAGTATAACCAAACCGTCAACCAAATCGAAGTGTCCAAATCCATGCAAAGTCGTCATTAATAAATGATAGCCGTTGCAAATTTACAAGCAAAAGCACCTTAAATATAACAAAGAATTTCCAAATAATTACCCTTCATAATTACCTGGCTCACAAGAAGAAAACCACCTGCCTAAAAATATTTTCACGCTTTATTTTCTCTACCTGGCATGGTGGATCGTCTACCATAAGATCTTTTACGGTATTAATTAAAAAACTTTTTCACAAAATGAGTTTTCAGTGAAAAGTAAAGGACTCCATTAAACAAAAAATGAGCAAAAATAAAATCAAATAATCTTAAAGTAAATATATTTTACATTTATAACTTTAATAAATTAAATAATATTATTATTTTGATTACTAAATATCGGTATATGCATATTAAAATGACAATGCATATTCATTTGTATTTTTCCAGTAAAATGCAAATTATGTTCTGGCCTTGGAAGGCATAGGGGTTTTGAGCCCAACTCATGTTAATTTCTGCTCGTTTTGAGTTTGAATGGTTACTTATTGTAATTTCTGTTAGTTTTTGGTTTCATTTGTTTATCGATGCTGATTTGTGGTAGTTTCATGCTTGGTAGATTATTTGATTTTATTTTTTCTCATTTTTTGTTTAATGGAGTTCCTTACTTTTCTTTGAAAAACCTATTTTTTGAAAAAAAATTTAATTAATTTCTGTTCGTTTTATATTGACATAGTATTTTTAGGGAAAAAGAAAATTATACTTTAAATCTTTTTGTTTTTTTTAGAATTTATAGTCTGGCCTGCTATTCGTATGCTGGAGAAAAATTATCAGCAATTTTTAACAACATACACCCTTTTAAAAATCTGAACATAAATAGTAGTGTTTAATTTTGTTTCATACCTCCTACAGTTGCCCTGAAATGGAAAACTTGATACCATTCGCAAAAAAATCTGTTTACTTTCTTTGATAGCTTGGATACACTTACGCTATTTTGATTTGGTTAAATTTTAAGAGGAGAAGTAGCCCCAAAAGTTTGAACATAGTACCCTCAGTCGTTCTTGGGATACTGCTGAGATGCCTCATTGGGAATAAGCATCAATACAGTGCATTTTGGTTTAATCTTAAGGCAACATTTAGTTTTTATACAAAAAGGCAAATGTTAGGGTGGGCGTGGGAGGGGGATGAGCTCCCCTGCAATCACTTTCGACTATTAAAAAGGTCATCAGCCCTTTCTATTTTCAACTGAATGAGCCCTTTTTGAAGTTCCTACGACAGTTCCTTCGATACGAAGTGCCCTGGTCTAAACAACAACGACAACAACAAAAAAATAATACATTGTACCCAGATCGATTAATACTATAAAAATGTCAAACCTTCTAATAATTTTCGACTGCTAAGAAGGGCACAAGGCCTTTTGATTTCCAATCGAATGAGCCTTTTTTGAGTTTCTACGACAACAATTTTTATAAGCACCTTACATGCCCCAGGGCATAAATTACAACCATTACCCTAAGGGCTGTGAGGGTATTTGTCATCCTCTAAGACCTAATTTCTAGAACTTTCAACTACGTTAAACAGTAAGAGTCTGGGAAAATGGTGGGCGCGGGAGGGGCGTTAGTCGCTCTCCAATCACATTCAACTATTAAAAAGGCACTAGCCTTCTCAATTTCCAATCAAATGAGCCCTTTTGAAGTGTCTACGACAACACTTTCACTAAAAACCTTATATGCCCCAGGGCATAACTTACAACCCTTGCCCTGAAGACTGTGGGTGGAGTATCCTGCTCAAAGGTATAGCTTCATGAACTTTAAATTACGTGGAAGAAAATGGCTATCTCACAATTTTGATTCGATGTGTTTGGGAAAATGGTGAGCGTGGAAGGGGTATTAGTTGTCTTCCAATTACTTTTGACTATTAAAAAGGAAACTAGCTATTTCAATTTAAAATCGAATGAGCCCCTTTTGAAGTTTCTACGACAAAACATTCTATAAAACCCATACATGTCCCCAGGGTAGAACTTACAACCCTTGCCCAGAGGGTTGTGAGGGGGTTGTCATCCTCAAAGACCTAATTTACAGAACGTAAAACTACGTTGAATAAAATTGCTATCTCAAAATTTTGATTGGATGTGTTTGGGGAATGATGGGGATGGGGGGGGGAGGGTTAGTTGCCCTCTAATCCCTTTCGACTATTAAAAAGGGCACTAGTCCTTTGAATTTCCAATGGAATGACCTTTTTTCAAAGTTTCTACGACAAGACCTTCTAAGGAAACCTTATATGCTCCAAGGGCATAACGTACGACCCTTGCCCTGAAGGCTGTGGGGGAGTTTCCTCCCCAAAAACATAATTTCTATGTGGAAATCAACTACGCTGAACAAAATGGCTATTTCAAAATTTTGATTGGATGTGTTTAGGGAAATGGTAGGATGAAAGGGGTTCTAGTTGCCCTCCACTCACTTTCGACAGGGCACAAGCCACTCCAATTTCCAATTAAATGAGCGCTTTTCGAAGTTTCTACGACAACTACTTCGATACGAAATTCCCTACTCTAAAGGTGAAAAAATAATAAATAATACATTGTGCCAACATCATTCTTATATGCCCTCAGTTCATAACTTAAAACCCCTGTTCCGAGGGTTGTGGGGGAGTGTCCTCCTCAAAACATATTTTCTATCTGTTAATCAACTACGCTGAACAAAATGCCTATCTCAAAATTTTAATAGGATGTGTTTGGGGAAAGATGGGCGTGGGGGGGGGGGGGGAGATAATTGCCCTTCAATCACTTTGGATTATAATTAGGCACTAGCCCTTTGAATTTTCAATCGAATGAGCCTTTTTTGAAGTTTGTACGACAACGCCTTCTATAAAAACCTTATATTTTCCCAGAACACAACTTACAACCCTTGCCCTGAAGGCTAAAGGGGAGTATCCTCCTCAAAAACATAATTTCTATGTGGAAATCAACTACGCTGAACAAAATGGCTATCTCAAAATTTTGATTGGATACGTTCCGAGAAATGGTGAGTGTGGAAGGGGTGTTAGTTGCCTTCCAACCACTTTCGACTATTAAAAATGGCACAAGCCACTCCAATTTCCAATTGAATGAGCGCTTTTTGAAGTTTCTACGACAACTTCTTTGAAACGAAGTGCCCTGCTCTAAAAGAAAAAAATTAATAAATAGTACATTTTGCCAACATCGCTCTTATATGCCCTCAGGGCATAACTTAAAACCCTTGCCCTGGGGGCTGTTGGGGAGTGTTCTCCTCAAAAATATATTTTCTATATAGAAATCAACAACGCTGAACAAAATGGCTATCTCAAAACTATGATTGGATGTGTTTGGGGGAATGATTAGCGTGGGGGGAGATCTAGTTGCCCTTCAATCACTTTTGACTATTACAAGTCACTAGCCACTCCAATTTCCAATCGAATGAGCCCCTTTCCAAGTTTCTACGACAACTCCTTTGATACGAAGTGCCCATTTACGGAAAAAATAAATAAATAGATAATACATTGTGGCAACATCATTCTATACTTAGGCAGCGCTATTACGCTGTCTATGATCCCTATGTTGGGTACGACTTGTGAAATACATACATATAGGTAAAATTATTCAAAAAATACATACAAAATAAGATTAGTTCTATCCCTATTATAATCCCATAGGTATTTTAAAAACAATGTAACTTAAAAACAAATCTGGAACAATTAAAGACTCTATGCGCCCGAAGTAAGTTATAAAACAGAGTGCTCTACTGGTTTCTAGAACAAATTATAGATTTCAAGGTGCTTCCAGCGGGTCTGAAAATATTGTATAAATATGAAAATCCACCCTCAAAAAATGAAAGAGAAATTACATTAAAATATACTTCATTATTTCTTTATAATTTTTGGTATATTTACCTAGAACTTCATTATAAATAAAACTGAATTTTTCTAATTTTCAGCTAAATTTATTCGCAGAAAAACCTCTTAAGATCCATTTGTGGCTAAGCTTTTGACATCTATTTTGAAACCTGTGTAAATGCATAAATTCTTGCATGCCTAAATAGATGGGAATAAAAAGCTAAACAAGTGATATTTGAATATATATTTTTTCAAGGAATGGGAAATTAATAACTTCAAAATTAAATATTTTAAAAACTAATTATTATATATTTTAAAACCTAATTTGTTATTATTTTAAATATTAACATTTCAATCTAAAAAATGGTAGGAGTACCCTGTCCCATAGCTAGGGTTCAGAATTAGCTCTAGTGGATAAATATTTTTGAAATCTCCATAAACTCCTCGCAATTTATTACTAAGAGATTATCCAGATATCTTTTATTATTTTAAAGGTACTATTTTACATTATTTGGACTATTTTTACTTATCATTTATTCATTTTCTAATTGACTTAAAAGCAAGTCTGCTATAAATGGAATAGCATTCCCAACCATGGAAATGTCAATAATTTGATAATATAAATTACCATCAAACTTTATAAGAACATTGAACATAACAAATTCCAGTAAATCATATTATATGTCCAAGCTATAACATCTTGAACTTATAATACTTTTAAAGATAATTGTCCATAGGTTTTATTTATTAAAAGTATCATTTTTCGAAAATCCCATATTAGACAAAAAAAAATTCTTTAAAGACCGTTTTCAAGTTTTTGAAAACTAAATTAAGTGGCAAGTCTGTAAACAGAATAATGAAATCAAATGAATCGACTCTTTTAGCTGAAACCATATCCAAAGAGTCTATCACTTGAAATGAATTAATAATAGTTTAATATGGATTAAAGTTAAAAATGTTTTAATTACAGGGAAATATTCTTTAAATTTATTTCTAATTTCTCCTAAAATTAAGAATAGGTCAGTGGGCAAAAATCTGGTTGGACAACTTGCTGCCCCGACAATAAAACGTGGTTTTTGTGTTTCCTATGGAACTTTACTGTCCAATATAAAAAAGGAAATTTTCATCATTATCATTAATTTTACTAATAATTTTTTTCAAAATTCCATCTTCTGTATTTTCAATTAAACTATTATCCTGTAAATTAGCCTTTTCGTATGTATTTGTTGTACGTAAATCTTTTGTTAAAATATCACACTATAGTTTCTGACAAATTAATTCTATATATGTTATTTTGTCCTCTAGTCAAAATCAATTTCATCCAATTTTGAAAACCTTCTTTAGTTATTTTTTCCTCCTTGAACCATTTATCAATAAAAAAATTTAAATCATTCTTTACTCAAATAAGAATAATCGATTGCCTTATGTGGTAGGAAAGACGGAATTTAAATCCCATCTTCATTATATTTTACAGATTAAGATGCTTTATAATGGGCAAATCCCCTGTTGTAACATGTTCGTAGGTTTATTCAGATATGGTAAAAATTGCTTGCAATTAAAAACTGGTTTCCAATTACTCTCCTTGTCAAGTTTCTTAAGTATCAAATCATAGTTAAAAATCATTTGAGCTAACGTTTTTAAGAATTTATACGTTAAAATTGGAGTTCTTTTTATCCATAAAATTACTTGCAAAGGCATTTTTTACTTTCCGCGTGTTTAAGATTCCGGGTAACTTAATATCTTCTATCGATTTATCACTATATTTTACAAACAAATATAATCTATTATCCTTATAACAATCATATCAGATTTAATATAATTGGACATACAACTTCGAGGGAAGAGGTAGTCTCGGCAAAAAAATAACGACCATTACACTTACTAACATTTGGCTATAATAATAGAATTTTAATATTACCATTCTTATTTATTATAAAATCAAAATTCAAATAAAAGCAAAATGACAAACAAAACAAGGTCCAAAATATCTCCAGAAGCCAAACCAAAATTCTGCAAGTAAAAAGGTTATTCTAACTAAAACAAAACAAATAGAGCCATAACTTGAGGAAACACTACCCTAAATAGAACCTTTGCTTCAAACAGTAATACTACCATCTTAAAAAAAATGGCCAAATAATCATCAATATCAGGCTAAAAACATGGATCAGGGGCAGGGTCCGTCGGGGAAGAGTTTTGATGATTTCTCCACCAGAACAAGTTCCTACCTGAGTTCATATAATGTTATACTGGGAATGAATTTGCTTAAAAATACAAAAAGGGAGTGAGACAGAAGAAAAAAAGAACTGTCATCCTAATCCAGCAATTGAGATAAATGGGCACTTGAACGAGGTCTTAACCTTACTCATCTATCTAATCCCTTAGGACAAAAAGAATAACCAAGCCGTCAACTAAATCGAAATTTCCAAATCCATACAAAATTGTCATTAATAAATCCAAACCGTTGCAAAACCATAATAAAAAAGCACCTTAAATCTAGCAAACTATTTCTAAGTAGGTACTTTTGATTAGGGCTCATCAGAAGAATACCACCTGCATGAATGGATTTGCATGTTTTACTTTCTTTACTCAGCAAGGCGGAGCGTCTACCATGAGCTCTTTTATGGAATTTCTATGTTTGGTGAAACTTGTGAAATACATGCATACTAGTCAAATTATTCAAAAAAATACATACAAGTTAAGATTAGGTCCATCCTTATTGGAATCCCACAGGTCAATGAAACTTAAAAACAAATGTGGAACAGTTAAAGAATCTATGGACCGGACGTGAGACATAAAACATGGTGATTTATTGGTTTCTGAAACCAATTATAGATTTGAAGGCCGTCAAGCTGGTCTGGGAACATTGTATAAACACGAAAATCCCAAAAGAAAAATGAAAGAGAAATTACATTAAAATATCCTTCATTATTTCCTTATAATTTTAGGTATTATTACCTAAAATTTTATTATACAGAACCCTAATTTTATTAAATTCCCATCTAATTTTATTGGCATAAAAAACTAAGATAATTTTTGGCTAAGCGTTTGAAATCTGTTTTTAAAATATGTGAATTACTGCACATTCTTGCATACCTAGATAGTTGGGAATAAAAAGCTGAATAAGTGATATTTGAATGTATATTACTTTCGAGGTATGGGAAATTAATCACTTAAAAATTAAAATCACCAGTTTTTTAATTTATTTATAAAACAAACTTATTATTATATGAAATATTAATATTTAAATATAAAAAATGGTCATAGTCATGCCCTTTAGCAAGGATCCCAAATTAACTCTAGTGATTAAATATTTTTTTAAATCTCCATAGACTCCGAGCAATTGTACCATTAAGGATCGCGCCACTTGTAACGCTAAGGATGCGCCACTTGTATCGTAATTGCACCATTAATATTTTAAGCATGTGTCGCTAGATTACCTTGTGTTGCTAAAGACTGCGCCACTTGTAATGGGGGGGTAAGATAAATGGGTGACCGTGACCTATGAAGGAAAATAAGATAGATCAAATAATAAATTTTAATTTCCTTGTAAGGTGATTACTTAGGCTGAGAAGCCATCAATCTAGGAGCGTAGACATACTTCGTGGGATTATCAGATTCCTTAGGAACGTTTCCAATGGAGACAATTGAACTAGTTATCTACTCTGCGGTAAGATACAGGCATATAAGTAAAACAACACAAATAGAAAAGTAATGGTTTTATTGAGACTTACATTTCAGGTGTACAACAATGTATGTATATGAACAAGGCTTCACTTCAGTCAGAATGAAAATTACTCGCAGGATGGTAGAAACATAATGTCTGTAATCATAATGCCGTGGTTCTGAATAATAATATAATGCCCCGAAAAACACTTTTCCAACACTATAAAACACTAGTCTTGATTCTGCGCGCTAAGAGCTATTTCATGATTGGCCCAACTCCTATTGGGGGGAACCCTTCTTCCACCTTATCCTGACCAATAGTTTATTCGATATTATTAGATCCTTAAATGACCGCATTCTTATGATCATTTGAAACTTCCTATGCTACTTGAAACTACTTTGTATAAAACAGTGTCTCGTGATTTTTTGTCAAGTATTTTGATCCTTAAATGCCCGCATTCCTATGTTCACTTGAAACTTCCTATGGTACTTGAAACTACTTTGTATAAAACATTGTCTCGTGATTTTTTGTCAAGTATTTTCGCGAAATTCAAACTATCTTCTTTATTTAATACCGTCATCCAACCGGCAGCTTTTTCCACATTTCACATCTGTCGGTCTGTAAAACAAAAAGTGTAAAATGCATACGAAGCATTACAAAGTACTCTGGAATTCATCAAGTATCAAGTTCCTTTGCGAATTTAGTCATCCGTCTTTTGTACTTTAAAGGGATGTTTTGACTGAGCATAAAATGTGGTTTCTCTTTTGTTGATGAAGATTTAGACTAAAGTTTGAAACGGAATTTAAACTCAATTAGGGGGGGGGGGAGTTTAATTTATATCGGTATTTTTATAGTCTAAAAAGTATTTTTAGAAGGAAACAATTTTATTTTGTTCGGAAGTATTTGAAAACAATTTTATATTTTAAATATATCACATACTATTTACGGTACATATTACTCTTCCCAGTATTTAATGACTTCCCGTCATTAGGACTTGCTTGCCCTTAGGTTTCAGAGTATTTCGAAATTCATTTACTACTTGTTTTATATAGCTTTAATTGATATTGTATTATTATAAGCCTTATTTAAGCTTAATCAGGAGTGCTTAAAAATTTTGTTTGTATTACCTTTCTCATTTTATTCTATATCCTTTTCTAAGGTTCCTCCACTGGACTAAGATTGTCACTACACAGAGATTATATTATTTTTTTGTTTTTTTCTACATCTAATACTAATGACTCCTCCATTTCCAACAATGTTTGGTAAGGTTGGGATTATTTTACTATTACTACAAGATATTTTTTTGAAAATTCACCTTTTGTAAGTTTTTACCTTACGCTAACTATGGGATAATTATGTTTCCTATCTACGCTAAATTAAATGAATAATACGACAATACTACACTTGACTATATCTGAACACTTAGCAATACATATAGGAACGATTTAAAACACACAATATTATTTTTACCACGTTTACTGGTAAACATTAAAATAATTTCACTGGGACTGTTAGTTATATAATATTAATGATTGGCTATCAAAATTGTTAGGCTCTCAAAATTAATAAAATTTGATGTAAATTCACACCTATTTCACCACCTTACGTGTCTCTTAGTGTACTCACTTAATTTGTTGTAAATTATGGTCCTTTACTATTTTGGTCTTGTGCCAAAAATTTTAAAACACTTATAATATAGTTTCTTCACAGACTAGTTCGAGCACGGTTATGTTCATCTTGGACGAAGTGCTTTCTCTAATTACCAAACGGGAAATGATACTTCCAGGTACAGGTGTGTTGAATTTTGATATTAGCGTTCATTCTCACCTGCTATTTTTGGAGAGTTTATTATCGTTGAGGGGTTGAACACTGGGATCGCGTTGGTGATATATCGGTTGATTTTCTTTTCAGCATATAACTCTTAGGATATTTTAAAGCACATGGAGAATGTATTTCTCGTGTAAAGTTGTTCGTTCGTGCACTTAGAGAATAACTTCTCTTATAAAATTGTTCGTGCATGGCTTGTATCTATTTGCTTTTGCGGTGATTCCTTGGTTAATCACAAGGGAATTGATATTTAGATTTGGGATAGGTCAACATCAAACTTTAGTGACTCCTTCAACGTATTGTCTTTTTACTCATGGGAGGAGTATATTGTCACTGAGAGGTTAGTCACTGGGGTTACTTTTGGTCCCTGTAATTCAGTTGTTGGTTTCCAGGTCCATTTTTCAGAAATTTTCTCGTAACATTTACGGGATAACAGAGATAGAAACTTTTCAATCATTTGATAGAGGTGACAGGATGGATTCCGAGAAAAGGTTGAAATGGATTCGACGCGTGAATCTGCGACATGTGAATCAATTTGGTTCATTGACTATCATAACTATGCAGTTATATGGTATATCAGTCCACAGGGTTTATCAAGGGTGATGTTTATGCACTTACATCTTGTGCTGGTCGATGGGGTTCTCAGGATTGTTATGTTTATATAGTTTGATAATGCCTTGGATACTGAGATTCATTACATAGTGTTACCTGATATATAATCTGGTTTTGATTGAGGAAACAACGATCAAAGAGGTAACCTTAATTTTTGACCTAGCTTCATTGCCTGGGATTTATGGTGAGTACCCTTCGATGGTTGAGGGATGATGAAAATAGATGCTACTAGGTTGTTTCTGCACTGGACTACATATTGTAATGACTGATATCCGATAGGTCATTCCAATTCCTGTAATAAAAATAACGGGGCAGAATCACGCGTACTTTAAAATCAAGTAGTCATAATATATAATAAGCAATACGATTGGGTGCATTTTAGGGTGAATGTCACCCTACAAGACAATATTAAATAGACAAACTAATTATATTACACAAATATTGATTTTAAGAAAACGAAATTATTATCATGTTGGTTTCAAATACATAGAATTTGCATTGGGAAATCTAAAACATATAAATTTTTTCTAAGTTGTTACAGAATAACGACGATATAAGAGATTAATTCCTTTAACTTTAAGTAAGGTCTCTTATTATGCTCCTTAGTATTCACAATTACACAAACTTTATTTTAATTTCTTTCAACACTTATTTAATTCTACATTAGATTAAAATAATTGTTTAAACATAGTTTACGCTACATCATTAAATTTGAGGTCTCAGTTTACAACATATTGCATGCCTTCATTGTTCACGCACGTCCGTGCTGTTTAAGAAACGCATGTTGCAGCGTCGTAACCACACGGTTTTATGTAAACGACACTTACATTGAGGGAACTAGACATAGCAAGGACGAGTGGAGACCTCTATACCCACTCGTTTTCTAATTTCTTCTCTTTCTCTAAGCTTAGACGTTTTCATGGGATTCCGGGTTTAAATTTTGCATTTCAGCCGTTTTCCCGTGTTCTTCCTTTGGGTTTTGCCTTCTTAGTCTCAAAATTCTTCCATAATTAAAAGTCAGTAAGGTTCTCATGGTCAAGGAAATCGCAAATACGAAACTTACAGTCAGTAGTATGTTCCACCAGAAATTGGTTGAGAATAATCCGTATCTATCATCCACGTACGTTAATCTCTGGTATTCATTAGTAAATAGGGGAATCTGGGAGTCTAATGCTTCTCTTATTTTTGTAAATTTTGTACAAGTCGTATATGGATTGTTGGCTTATCAATGGAATCGTTACTACTGCGAATAATTGTTCATATTTTTCCGTGATGTGGACTTTTAATTTTGTATATTAAAGAAATAAATTTGATACTTCTGGCTCTATAGGTAACTGTAAACCAAACATTAGGTGCGTTTTTATTTCGTCTTAAATACTTTTTAGGTTAGAAGGATCTACTAGGTCGTATGGCAAAGCTCCTCCCATGAGGGCAAATAATGCGAATTCGAACTTACTAACATCGGTCGCTAGATTTAATAATGACATGGTAATTATATCAAGTGATACCATGGTAGGGCTCGCGTCTGTCACCACACGATCCACTTCGTTCCTTAAATAATTCATTACGTTTATAGTTTTTGAGATTTTCTAAGATATCATTTCGACTTTATCTCTTTGGTAGTTTGCTATGTTTACTTGTATTTTAAGGACGTGTAACATTACGTTCATGGCATTATTCAACTTTTTTACATTTTTCCTCAGGATTTTTAAGTCTTCCTCCGTTGTCAAACCAAAAAGGCGGGAGGCGAGTTCTCCGATGATGGGATTTTGGCTTGTAGACCTGCGGTATTTACTTCTTCGAAAGAATACTTCAAAAATTCTCGTGGTGCTTTGTTCTAATTTTTGTTTTTCCGTATTAAATAATTCAAATAAGGCTCGTAATCTTTGTCTGTATAATATTAAGAAGCCTTGATGAATTGATACTTTCTGGGTGTTTTTCTCATTTAGATCAGGTAATGGTTCGATATCTTCTTTTGTCGGTTCATCGGCCATGGCTAGTCTAGCACAAGTACGTTTACCGTCTATTTTCCAACATTTCTTATGTACGTAATTGTCTTCCTCCTCTTTTTTATAATTATTTTCTTTTCTTTTGGCTTGAGCCCTTGTACTTTTATTGTTTGTATTTCGGTATGTCTTACCGGGATTCTTGCCCTTGCGTTTATACGGAATATACCAATTTGTTGGATGTGCGTGACCGTGGGCCCTGTTGACTACGTCAATTTTGTAAATGTCGTGAGTTTTAGATAAGTCAACATGGTCAAATTTCTAGGTGATTGTTTACTAAGTGCGATCATTTCTGGCACTGTTTGTCGTGGTTTCCGACATTGAAGATTGTAACTCTTTTGCTGGGGTCTCTTATTTAGGTGTGATTGTCTTGATGGCTTTTTCTTTTCTTTCTGTGGGATTTCTATATTCATTATCTTGTTGGGTATTTGAGAATTTGTTCCTTTATTTGCCTAATTCCCTTTGGTTAGTATCTTGTCTGTTGTCATTTTCTTTCTGAGTTTGGATGATATCCGTTTTTTAACGTTTTTTTAGCATGACTTTGCCATAATTCTTTGAGAAAAGTCCATAGGCTTGGTAGTTCATTCAGCATTGCATAATTTACATCATAAGGTTTTCCATCCCTTGTAGTCAATGATTTAGGGTTTTCCATAGATTTCATTGCAGTAAAGTCTCTTGACAAGTATTTAATATTATTCGCTGACCTTTTTTTCTGTCTTCTTTGGTGCTGGTTCCTAGTGCCATGTCGATGTCTGCCATTCTCTTATCAAAGTCATCTATTATGAATTTTGATTTTAGTTTTGGGATAACTGGAATTTGGAACTCTGTTGTATTTACTATACATAATCTTACTGGTCTGCAACCCTTTATCCGACCTTAGGAATTGAAATATCGATTCTTTGAGTTCATTCGTATTCTTTTCTAGTCTTGTTACTTGTTGAAACAGGGTTTCAAAGGGTTGGGGATCCAATTTCATAAAGATGTTCCATGCATTATGGCTGGCTAGCAGTGAATTTTCATACTTAAATATTACTCCATGTTTTACAATATCTTGGGCTGCTGCGTGAACAACGAGGATTATGATGATATTCTGAAGCCTCATCTTTTTCTTTGTTTCTAGAATTAATTTATTATTAATTTTACATATTTTTGCAAAATTTGTTTATTTGTTAGTTTTTCTTCAAAAGAGTTTAGGCGTTTTAACTTTTAACTTGGGCTATTCTGTTATAAAAATTTATATTACTTTAATTTTTGAGCTGTTTTAATTTTTGAGCTGTTAAAAAAACTGACTTATAAGCGTAGCAATTAATTTCTGCTTATGAACAATATTTTAGGATTAGACTGGTTATGGAAATTCTAGCTTTACTCTGGTTATAATATGCCTTTATGAATGGTTGAGATATACCTTAAAGGCTTAGTTAATAATTACTATACAACGCATTTTTTTCTTTTATATTATATTTTCGAGTAAGCAACACATAAATAAGTAAGCAAGCAATATATAAATACAATGGTAACCTATTTTTTTTATAAGTCTTTTAATAACATCATTCTCGTTATTACAACTAGAATTATTGGATTCTGCACTTATGCAAAATAATTCTTTTACATGAGAGCAATAAGGTAAGTGTATGGTTTAACTTTGCGTAGAGTATACGCTAGTTCATTGATTCATTTGATTCACTATTTATATTATTATATATATTTTTTTCAGAGGGAAAACTTTCGAAAACAGGTGTTATGGTGTTTTTAGTGAACTTATATTTTAAGATATTATTTTGATAATTGTATCTGTACACGTGATTCTTTCCATATTCATCTACGTTCAATTTTAATATCGACGTATCTTTCGGTAGTACATTACGTGTTTCTAACAACGCTAGAATGGTACTAAGACGATGAACTTCCCATGATGACACATTTATGCTTAGGAACTTCAATTAGAATACCGTGTTATTTTCATTACTCTTATCTGTGTCTATGTGCATCAAATAGACCAACAGATCGTTTGGAAGGTCTGGGTTTTTTAACGTATTCCATATATCTTTCTTTTGCATATTTTCACGAATTGTTTTGCGACATCGCTCAGCTAAGGAAAGCGGATTACTTATGACTTTTACTACCCTAAATATTAATTGTGTGTGCGACAAATTACAACATTTTTGTTTGCGTACAATAATATCAAGACCAGGAAATACTTTGGATCCAAAATTTTCATCTTCTTACAAAAATTTTAGTGCAATTTTCTTTATTTCATTGTAGTCTGGCGCGGCGACTTCCAATTTGTTGAACTTTATTTCAGGGTTTATGCCATCAAAGTTCCAGCAATTTTTAAACACATTCTTGAGGAAATTTCTTCCATTTAGTAGGTTGTACCCTCTATCTATTAGTAGTGTAAGGAATCTAAGTGGCCAAATTGTAGTGATACCATTTTCTTCTTGCGTTTGCCATAGATTTTCTGCGGTAAATTCGGCAATTAGGGGATAGTTGGATATTGGAATTTTTTGTAAGAGAGTTCTAAATGTCATGGTTGCCGCTAATCTAGATCTTTCTACTGTTGTTAGCATTACCCGTGTAATGCAGTTATAAAATACTAAACTTGCTATTGTTCTTAAGATTACTTTATCTTCCAGGGGGCTTCTAGCTGATTTTAGGAGGAAGTGTAACGTGACGAAATTTAGCTCTTCTACTACTTCACTAATACATATTCGCTTAATGATTTATTTATGTTATTCATACTGTGACATTTTTTATGCGCGAGAAAACACTGTGGAGACATATAACGTAATGTTTCTGATATTAATTCTGGTTTATTTAACTACGGACAACTAGGAAATTTCTTCATGTTGTTTTTTGTTAATAAATTAATTATCTACCTAGTGGGGCTAGTATCATTCCATTCGGGTTATCTCTTTCCGATTTTTCGTGGGGCCAGCAATGACTATACGCGCGAGAGATAGTCAGAGGTTAGCGTATATCTAGAAATGCGTGATTTTAATTTTAACGAATGATACATTATGGTTGAAACTAAGATACTTGTTACTACCGAGGTTTCTATGAGGATTATAATTGTTGGGGTCTTGTTTTGTTTTGTATTCTTTTGTTAGGTTTAGACTTTAGAATCTTCTATTAATTTTTTTGTTATTATTTTTAAAGGCGTCTTTTTTCTTTGGTGTGTTTTCTTGCGTTTCAGAAATAACTTATTACCTAGGGGTTTATATTCCTCGGGTTCAGGGTCGAATAAAAATTGTTTATAATATTGGATTCCTAATAGAGGGTGATGTATACCTTCATATTTGACATATTGAGGATTTTTCTCTAGATTATAGCAAATTTTGGGAGTTCTGCATTTATCAAGGAGTAAAAGGTCTGTTTGATTGGGTCCCTTGGAATAGAAATATTTGATGTTGAGATTCTTTTGTAGACGTCTTATTAATAGTTGTAAACCACCAAGTTGTTTCGCACTTCTTTTTCCATATTTTGTTTTAACTTCCCCTCTAGTCGGACGATATTTGGGAGTATGCGCGAGTGCTAATCCATACTAATAAGTGTGGGGTGCATACCCTTTAAGATTGTAGTTTAAATCCCATTCTTTTTCATATATCTGATTTCCTTTTTGGTCAACCAGCTAAGTTGGTGCTGGAGCTGCCGAATCTTTACTATGATTCGAGAATAAAAATATATTCTTTAATATACTATGTTTGTGCTTGAGGAATATATAATGTTTTCCTTCGCGTTCGTTATTGTAATAAATTCAGTATCAATTATCACCCTACGGATAGGCTTTGATCCTGTCGTCATGATATCTGAAAATGATCAGTTCATAATTGCGTATATTTGTACTAATAGTTTTTTGTTTTCAGCAAAATTATTTTTTGTAAGACTATTTGCCGTGTGCCTTCAGCACGAGAATTTATTTTTGATATACTACACATATACTGAAATATATTGGACAAAATTTTCTTTAGTATATTTATAGCTATACTATCTTTAGTATATTTATAGCTATACCATTTTTATTCCTAGACAAAGAGTTTTAAATTATTGTTCCCTTATGACTCCAAACTATTAAAAATCTTTTAATCCTGTACTGACTAAGGGTAATTCCATCTATCAGGTTTTTTAACCGTTTTACCCGATTGTGTCGTTACTTTCTCCTCGACTTCTTGAGGTTTTTTCTTTTTTGGGTTTGCTAGCAATATAAGATCAAACCTTTTGTATTTTTTTTTCAAAAATTCTTGCCCTTTTAATTTTGTTTCTTTCGCGTGCGTGGCCGCTGAAGTTGGTTTTGATTTCCCTGTTTCTTTAACTACCATATGGTCTGATTCGCCGTCAGACTCTTCGGAACTGGATTCTGATGATTCCACATTAGAACTTTTAGATGTACGTGGCCACGTACGGCCACGTAGTGTCGACAATTCTGGTTGGACACCTCGCTGCCCCAGCAATAAAACGTCATTTAGGTGGATTCTTACGGAATTTTACCGTCTAATAGAAGAAAGAAAAATTTATCATTATCATTAATTTTAAAAGTGAATTTTTTCAAAATTCTTTCCTCTATATTTTCAATTAAACTATTATTCTCTAGATTAGCCTTTTTGTATGTATTTCTACTGCATAACCCATTTGATAAAATATCATAGTATATTTCCTGACAAATTTTGGCACATGTATTACTAGCTTTATGAACTAGTACAATTACAAATTCATTCTGTATTTTAATGAATTCATTCTGTAACATATTAGTATTATATGATATTGAGTTTTTCTTAGAATCGGAACATGCTGAGGAGTTAGTTGAAAAATTAAAGTGGCACTCTTTCTGGTGCCATTAGTAGTAATACCACTACTGTTGTTTGTGCTGATATTACTAAGGCTAGTAGCATTAATGTGGAACTTTCAGGCACTGTTAAGGGAGATGATGGGCTAAATGAAAACATTTTATGTGCATGCAGGCTATAACGAGGACGTGTAACACAGTTTAAAGTATTAAGTTGAAACTACCAGAGCACGAGGAGGGAATATTGTACTAGATTGGAAAGACAGAATGTGAATACAAATAACACCACTTCTGTTACTGCTAACATTTCATTGCAGAACTAAAACGCTTGACGCCCACGAAGCCACGCACGGCCTTCATCCATCTCAACCTACTTACAGCCTACCTTTTTACATCTTTCAAAGAAGTTTCTGTTTCCTTTAAATCCTTAATATGATGAAAATCCTCCTACAAAATCCTCCCATTATAGTCGGTAATGAACTACTTAATGTTTTCCCCTAGACGTGGAAAGGCTTAGTCGATTACTAGGCTATATTTGCCACAGGGGTAGAACGCCTTTGGTCAACCCGCAGGCCTGTTAAAAGTCAATACAAACTGCATCATAAATTAATTTAGTTTTAGACTTACATGTTGTATTATTTTTTGCAATCCAGAATACTTTAATGAATTTTCCTTGATAACTTATTTAAAGATTTTATTAAACTAGCCAAACAATTACTCTCAAATATATGACAAAACTTGATTAAAAGTACAGTACAATCCAAATAATTCTTTCTATTATTTTTCCTGTGTCATTTTGATGAGTTTTTACATTTTGTGGATAATGAAAAGAAAGTTGCTCAGTTAAACCATTCATAGAATTAGAAACTAAATTAGAAATATCTCCATGTATCGCTACTTGATCATTTAAACCTTGAGTTTTTCTTAGAATCCAAACATGCTGAGGAGTTAGTTGAAAAATGAAAGAGGCACTGTCAGCATCTTTCTGGTGCCATTTGTAGTAATACCACTACTGTTGTTTGTGCTGATATTACGAAGGCTAGTAGCATTAATGTGGAACTTTCAGGCACTGTTAAGGGAGATGATGGGTTGAATGAAAGCATTTTATGTGCATGCAGGCTATAACGAGGAGGTGTCAGATATACTTCAAACACAGTTTAAAGTATTAAGTTGAAACTATCAGAGCACGAGGAAGGAATATTGTACTAGATTGGAAAGACAGAATGTGAATACTAATAACACCACTTCTATTACTGCTAACATTTCATTGCAAAACTAAGCCGCTTGAGGCCCACGAAGCCACGTACGGCCTTCATCCATCTCAACCTACTTACAACCTACCTTTTTACATCTTTTAAAGAAGTTCCTGTTTCCTTTAAATCCTTAATATGATGAAAATTCTCCTACAAAATCCTCCCATTACAGTCGGTAACGAACTACTTAATTTTTTCCCCTAGATGTGGAAAGGCTTAGTCGATTACTAGGCTATATTTGCCACAGGGGCACCACGCCTCTGGTCACCCCGCAGGCCTGTTAAAAGTCAATACAAACTGCATCATAAATTAATTTAGTTTTGGACTTACATGTTGTATTATTTTTTGCAATCCAGAATACTTTAATCAATTTTCCTTGATAACTTAGTTAAAGATTTTATTAAACTAGCCATACAATTAGTCTCGAATATTTGATAAAAATTAATTAAAAGTACATTACAATCCAAATAATTCTTTCTATTATTTTTCCTGTGTCATCTTGATCAGTTTTTAGATTTAGTGGATAATGAAAAGAAAGGTGCTCAGTTAAGCCATTCATAGAATTAGAAACTAAATTCGAAATATCTCCATTTATCGCTACTCGATTATTTAGCCCAAAAGGATAAGCTGTACGAGAGCATGAATCCAATAATCTTATCGTCTGCGTAATGTATCTTTTCTTTTTTTATTAAAGTTTTTTAGGTCCTAATTTACGATTTTTGTAGTAGTTAAATTAGATAACAAGCAAGTACCTTTATAACAATGTTGAACTAGATGGTTATTAGTTTTTGTACCGGTAATTGTAGTTTTGTGTCCCGAAAATCTCTTGTATATATTGTTAATAGATTCATCCACATATTGTTAATTATGAATTTTACATTCTATTAAATACAAAATATTAGTTGTCTTACAATTTACATGGCAAGTTAATAAACATTGAAACTTTTTATTTTATAAAGTATTTTAACACAAGTTCGAGGGATGAACTAATCTCGGCAGAGAAAACAACGGACACTACACTTACTAATATTCGGCACACCCCTTTGAATATTGATAGTACCATTCTTATTCATTATAAAATCAAAAATCAAATAAAACCAAAACGACAAACAAAACAAAGTCCAAAACATCTCCAGCCGCCAATCCAAAAGTCCGCAAATAAAAAGGATACTCTAACTAAAAAAACTAAATAGAGCCAAAACTTCAAGAAACACTACCCTAAATAGAGGCTTAGCTTCAAACATTAATAATACCATCTTCAAAAATATATTGGGCAAATAATAGTCAATATCAGGTTAAAAAGTTAGATCAAGGTTAAGGTCCGTCAGGGAAAATTTTTTTGATGATTTTTCCACCAGCACTAGTTCCAACCTGAATTCATATAATGTTATAGAGGTAATGACTTGGTTTAAAAAGAAACAAGGGAGAGAATAACAAGAAGAAAAATAAATGTCATATTAATCCAGCAATTTAGATATATGAGCATTTGAACGAGGTCATAACTTTACTCATTTATCTAATTACCTAGGAGAAAAAAGTATAACTTAACCTTCACCCAAATAAAAATGTCCAAATCCATGCAAAGTTGTCATTAATAAACGTAAGCCATTGTAAATTTTCAAGCAAAAGCTCCTTAAATCTAACAAAATGTTTCCAAGTAGCTACCTTTCATTAGGGCTCATCAGAAGAATACCATCTGCCTAAATGGGTTTCGACGCTTTACTTTCTTTCCTCGGTACGATGAAGCGTCAGCCATAAGCTCTTTTATGGTAAACCTATGTTAGGTAAAAATTTAGAAATACATGCATACTAGTAAAATTATTCGAAGAATAAATTCAAAATAAGATTAGTTCTATCCTTATGGAATCCCATTGGTCAATGAAACTCAAAAATAAATGTGGAACAACTAAAGACTCAATGGGCTGTGTGTGAGTTTATAAAACATATCGCTTTATTGGTTTCTGGAACCAATTATAGATTTAAAGTCCTTTAAGCTGGTCTGAAAATATTGTATAAATTCAAAAATACACCAAAAAAATGAAAGAGAAATTACATTTAAACATCCTTCATTATTTCTCTATAATTTTTGGTATATTTAACTAAGAGTTCAATATACAAAAATCTAATTTTTTAAGTGCCAATTAATTTTATTGGCAGAAAAACCTCTGAAGATCAATTTTTGGCTAAGCGTTTGGCATCTATTTGAAAATCTGTGTAATTACTACAAGTTCTTGTGTACCTACATATTTGGTATTAAAAAGCTGAATAAGTGATATTTGTTGTACATTACTTTCAAGGAATGCAAAATTTATCTGACCTATCTGACAGCTGTTTTCAATCTATATTTGGTTAAAGAATTATCATAGTTTGTATAAAAAAAAGCAATTAATGAATAATTTTCAGAACACAAACAGGGCAAAACTTTGCAGACTCAAAACTTCTGAAAATCAGTATTTGCGAAATGTGATCAATATAAAAGGATATGCCAATCAAAACTACAACACTACTGACTGGGAGAAACAATAAATAACCTTTTTATATTAAATCTAGCCAATATCTTGATAATAATACGAGCTGGAAAAAATTCACTTTGAGCCTTAGTTGTTGCTAATACTATTAATGTGGAACTTTCAGGCACGTTTGAGGGAGATGCAGGGGTCAATCAAAACACAATATGTGCCAGCATATGTGTTGAACCAGCCAAAAAGATATTATATTTATACTACCTCTACTACCTTTACTACTACAAGGAGAAATTTGCACGAAATGTCAGAGTAATGTTAAATTAAATCGGAACACTGTGTATGTATGCAGGCTGTCAAATGACCGTATCAATAGTATATCAAGAACAACTAAGAGCAATAGGTTAAAAATTTCAGAGCATGCTGTAGAGTCTGTTGAAACATTAAAGGTGCACTGTCACCATGCTCTTGGTGCCATTAGTAGTAATACCACCACTGTTGTTTGCGCTAATATCACTAAGGCTAATAGCATTAAAATGGAACTTTCAGGCACTGTTAAGGGAAAAGCTGGTCTAAATAAAAATAAATTTTGTGCATACAGGCCATGACCAGGACTTATGAGAAATATCAAAGACACAGTTTTAAGTATTAGGTTGGAACTATCTCTAATGGGGGGGGGTTCATTTCTTAAGGGGTTATCAATAAAAGGGTTTCGTTCTTATGCTTTAAACTATCTCTTTGTATATGAATCTTTCAGTTAAACTTTTCTATGGATAAATTTTAGCTAAAATCTTAGTTGACGGTTCGTGAGTGGCATACCTGAGTGGTGGGGGAACTTCGTGCGTGGGGAGCTTAAATTAACGTTTCAACTGGGGAGCTTGCATTAATGACCATATTGAGTCAAAATCAGATTGAAAGGTTCCTGGTTCCCTTGAGAGCGAGTGGAGCCACAAGGACTATTTACCTTGAGAAATACTAGCATAAAGAGAATAAAATAAGAAAGTAATGTGTTTATTTTTACTCACATAATCGTCGCAGAGTTTGGTGGTAAAATCAAAGACACTTTACAGTCAAATATACTTAGGCAAAATGGTTCACTTGGACAATACAAAAAACGTTCAATAAAACTGTTTTTTGGTTTGCATAAAATTCACATAATCGACCGACAACAGGTCTGTAATAAAACTGGCATAAGACTCTCCTAAGACTGAAAAAGACTGGCGCAAAAATTGCTAAGTTCTAGCTATCTACTTTTTCCAACTTCGCCATAGGTTACGTTTGGGCGTTACTAACAAGTATATTTTACAGTTTCTATTGGTTCCACTATTTGTCCTATATTACTATTGGATGGGTATACACCAATGGGCTACTTGGGTTTAATTAAAGCTTATGACTTTTAAGATATCACTTTGGAATTTTTCTAACAAAACAAAGTTTTACACTGTAACTTTTTGCTAGCAGGGTGTCACTTTGTTTCCAAAGGACTTATAATTTATTTCTGTGAAAGTTAGTAAAAGATAATACGATTTAATTACATTGAGATACATAGTTCTAAACTTAGTTTCCAGAACAATGCAATTAGATTATACAAAGATATTCTGTATCTCGAGTGACTATTTTTTTTTGTATAATAAATTCTACCATCTCTTGATGGTTTGGTATTTCAAGCTCTTAAGATTAAATTACATTGTTAGTCACCTGTCATATAAGATTTGGTCAAACTGATATTTATTGCATACATTGGCGACACAAAGGCAGATTTACTTATTAGATTTTCTGTGGGAAAGATTCTTACGATGTATGTTACATTGTATAATTACAATGTACAATTAGATACATTTGTTTCACTATGTTAAATTGAACGCTTGAGTCTTGCTCGATCTGTAGGTAACTTGAATTTTTTTTAGATTCATATTCTGGGTGATTTTGTTTTTACTTGGGTAACTTTAATTGGAAAAGTTTGCTGTTTTTGAAAATTGATCCCATTACATATCATCCTTCCCCTTTTTAACGATGTCCTCATCGTTGTTTTATGCTACTCTCTCTACACTTTAAAATTTTGATTTTTCTTTAAAAGAATTTATCTTAGTACTCATTACTTGAATTAGCTATGCTTTGGTAAAATTTATATCTTTTTCTTTTTTTTCATATCCCCGATTGCTCTATTAGACTATATATATAACAACATTACTTTAAAGTCCATCACCTACTCACTCTATTTGGCGAAAGGGCCAAAGAGTTCCCATTTACTTATACATTAGGTTATATGATTACATAATAATTATTATTTCCTCCACCTAACACTAAGATTACCTTCACCTGATATGCTAATAATTCTACATGGTTTTATTAATTAAGTTCTGCTTTTGCAAATATTTTACTACTTGACATGGTACGTATTTGCTACTTCTATTACTAGTTTATACTTCCACCTGACGCTATATTGGTACGATAAGTATCTGACTTCAAAAGCATCTAACTACATCTAAATTTTTAACACATTGATATTAAAATAGTTTGCAAGAAAAAGTTTGACACATTAATAGGTTTTAAGTTTAATGTCTGATTGCAAAACTGAGCTTATCTAATTTACACTTATTTTCATTTTTTTTTTATGAAAAATTTTTCAATATTCACTAAAGTTATAAGTTAGATACATAAGATTCACACTTACTTCATCATTCTACGTGTCTCTAATACTCACATAAGTTATCACTCTTACTTTAGGCTTCCATTCAATTAATTACTGGGTTGGCTAATTGTTTATGGTTTGTATTCTTGGTGTTTTGCTTTCTGTCACTTGTTCCTTGGGATAAGTGTTTATGTTGTCCACAATTATGACTACTTGCATAAAATTGTCCGTGCGTGGTTTGTCACGTCATATACAAGGGGTTGATGTTATAGATTCGTGGAAATGTATCCTGGGCACATAACCCTTGGGGAATTATTACATGAATTGGGTATCTTGATTGCTGGGCTGGATATCTCTTCTTGGACACTTTTATCTTCGGGAAAATCTAATACTCGTACAGTTTGTGTTTCCCGTAATTTGTTCACGTTTCAGTCCTTCTTTTCTGTTACGCTATGTAAGGATAACTAGGGTTGGAACAGGACTTTATTTCAGGTTCTATGTTTGACGCATTGTCTTTAATTTTTAATGATGCACAATCATTGAAGGCTTAGTCATTGGGATTTTGGCTAAGATAACTTGGTTAAATTTCTTCTCTGACATTTTTTTGGGGGGAAAGTTTTGCACGTACAGTTTATATTTCCCGCAAAATTGATAATGATTGGTTCTTCATCTCATAGAGGATAATTTGGTTTTGTAACATCTAATAATGATTGGATATGGTCACAGGTTAAGCTTTGGATCTTGTTCAATATATTGTCTCTGAATTGGGGCTTAAGATTTATAATCTATGAGGGATTGACTCCAGGGTTATTCTTGGTTTGTCGATATTGTTTGGAATCGTGTTACCTGGTACTAGGCTTGGGTGACTTGGATTGTCATCAGGATATTGTCTTCAAGGGTTCTGTTGGTGAGTACTTGTCGGTGGTTGACGAATGATGAGAGTAGATGCTACTGGGCTGTATCCGTATTGCATACTGGTACACCAATAGTTAATTTGCACTGATTACTCTGCTTCCTAGAATATAAATATCTGGGCAGAATCATATGCTCTTTATAATCACACAAGTTAAAACACATACAACGATAATACTCAATTTATATAACATTATATGGGGACTATTGTTTTAAATGATAGTCGTGATTAGTCGTACTAATAATATCAATTTTTATATGGGTACGGTTAAATTCAAAGACAAGACGTATAAAAACAATCTTCATGCTTTTACATGCATATTGCAGCAATACTAGGTTACTATACTAGGTTGCTTATCTCGTAGTAACCTAGGCAATCATAAGAAAAATGATTATGTTTATGAAAAATAACACTATATAAGATTTTCGAGATTTGGTAATTATATGTATACATGTATATATGTGCATTTGGCACATGTTCAATATTCAATTACATTTTAAATGTTATTCCATACTCATCTACCTTAGCATTTGATTATCTACTCAACAATTTAACAATTTTCGATTGTTATGTAATTATTTTACTGATATATGGAAAATAAACCTATTTATCTATTTATCTATCTATCTATGACTACATGAGAGGAAGGTTACATGGTTTTATGTGAGGTCTCGATTTACTATAAATTTTCAGGTCTTTACTGTTTACGTGCGTCCATGCTGCTTAAGATATACAGTTTTGCAGCTGCATGGGTTTACAAAAACAATAAGTATAAATTTGGGACTGGACATGGCACGAATGAGGACCTCTTTCTCATTCGTTCGATCATGTCCTCCCTCTTTTTTTGTTTAAGGATTATCAGGGAGTTCCGGGTTTAGGTTTTGCATCTCACTCGGCTCGATGTGATCTGACTTTGCTCTTTTTCTACGCGTTATTCTCAAAATTATTCCGTAATTTAGGTTCAATAACCTTCTTATAGTCATAGAGATTGTGAATACTAATCCTACCGTCAGAAGGATATTCAACCAAAAATTTGTTGAGAATAGTCCGTATCTACTTTCTACGTATGTCAATCCTTGGTCTTCATTAGTAAATAAGGGAATTTGAGAATCTAAGGCTTCTATTATTTTTGTTAGTGGTAAAGTTCCCTTGATTTTCTCTATTTTGGACCATATTGTGGCTTTTACTTTTTCATCTTCAACATTAGGAATTGTATACGATAGATTGACTGGTTTGAAGTTGACCACCTTGGGGCTTATTAAATTTTTGCTTCTGGTTATCAGTGGTGTTTGTACCGCGGCTTGTTTGGTTGCTAATTGGCACCCATGTCGTATAGTTACTGTTCTCACGTCTTGTAATAGTAGTTAAGATTTGTAGATTAGATTGATTTTTTCGGTGTTATTGTAACATGAGATAGTCCCGACAGTTTCTGTTGGAACAGAAAATAGCCGCAGGTCATTCCTAAGATGAAGTAATATTTCTCGTTTAGTACTGCCTACTAGCGCTTTGCATGAATTGGGAATTTCTTCTTGTTGAGTTTCTTTTAAGAATATATCTAACATGCAGGATCCAGGTTTTACGTTATAAATAGGCAGGGTTAGTTGGCATACTAGGTTTTCGAATATTACACATTGCTTAAGGTCCTGTGGATTTGCTAAGGCGTATTTTCTCCTATCTTGATCGACAAGTAAATATTTCGCTTCGGGGGTGATAGTCATAAATGAATTAGTTTTGCCTATATTGGCTGGAAATGTAGAAATTCTATACAAGTCATATATTGATTGCTGATTTATTAATGGAATCGTTACTATTGCGAATAGTTGTTCGTTTATTTCTGTGATGTGAGCCTTTAGCTTGGTGTAGTAGTGGAATAAGTTTGCTACTTCTGGTTCTGTTGTTAGATGTAGACCGAACGTTAAATGCGTTTTTATTTCATCCAAGATACTTTTTAGGTTCGAAGTATCCACCAAGTCATAGGACAAGGTTCCTCCAGTAAGGGCAAATAATGCAAATTCGAATTTGCTGACGTCAGTTGCCAGGTTAAGTAATGACATTGTCACTATGTCTAGTGATACCATGGTGAGGCTCGAATCGGAAATAACAAGATCTACTTCATTTTTTATATAATTCATTATGTTTACTGTCTTTGATATTTTCTTTGAGATTGCCTCAATTTTGTCTCTCTGATAATTGGCTATACTGGCTTGTATCTTTTGGACATTCAAGGTCACGTTCATCGCGTTATTTAGTTTTCCTACGTTTTCCCTTAGGATATTTAGGTCTTCTTCAGTCGATAACCCAAATAAGCGTGAGGCTAATTCTCCTACGATGGGTATTAGACTAGCTGATCTGCGGTATTTGCTTTTTGAAAAAATACTTCGAAGATTCTTGTGGTGCTTTGCTTCAACTTTTGTATCTCGGTATTAAATAATTCAAATAGTGCTTGCAGTCTTTGTCTATATAATATTAAGAAAGATTGGTGAATCGATACTCTTAGGGCATTTTTCTCATTTAACTCAGGTAACGATTCGTCGTAGTTTTTGGCTGGTTCGTCTGCCATGGCCAATCTAGCACATGTGTATTTGCTGTCAATTGTCAAGTATTTTTCGGGTATACATATTTTTCTTTCTTTTTACTTTCCGTAAGTCTCCTTTTGCTGTCCGGATGGTTTCCTTGAACTAATATAGTTTGAGTCTCGGTATGCAATGCTGGGAGTCTTGCCCTAAATTGTATATACTTGTTGCCGAAGGAGTTGGTCTTTGTAAATGTTGGTCCTTTAGATCATGACCATTTGGTGACCGTCGTTGGTTTCAAATGTGTTATCGTAATTAATTTTCCTTGGGACAGTTCATTGAGTGTGATTAATTCTGGTCTTGCATTGGATGTGATATCCGTTAGTGATGGTTGTATTTCCTCTGTCCTTGCCTTGAGTTTGGGCATAGTTGTCGTGGTATTTTTCTTTCTTTGTGATTTGTCTATCTTTTTCTTTATTTCTTTTGGAGCTACTTTCTTAGTAACATTGCTCGTCGTATGGTCTTGCCATAGTTGCTTGAGGTATGTCCATATTACTTGAGGTATGGCTTGGTAATTCGTTTAGCATGGCGTAATTTCCACCATAGAGTTTATTTTTCTTGGAAGTTGTCAAGAACGAATCCGTAGTATATCTTGCCGTAGTTTATTCGCTTATGGAATCGTCCAAATTACTTAATTCTTTTTTCCTTCTGTTCTCTCTGATGTTAGTTCCTAGAGCTTTATCGATTTCTGCCATTTTCTTGTCAAAGTCGTCTACTATGAATTTTGATTTAAGTTTAGGGAGAATGGGGGGTAGATTTCCTGTATTTTCCTTGTGGTGCATGTCTTTCGTAGTCTGTAAACTCTTGTCCAATTTTAATAATTGGAATAAAGAGTCCTTCAATTCATTAGTATTCTTTTCTAGTCTCATTACTTGTTGAAATACGGTTTCAAATGGTCTGGGATCTAGTTTCATAAATATCTTCCTGGTGCTGTGGCTTGCATGTAACGAATTCTCATGTTTGAAGATTATTCCATGTTTCACGATATCTTGGGCTATGGTTTGGGCAACGAAGATTATCATAAAATTGGTTAGCCACATCCTTTTTTGCTGTTTCTGGAATTAATATTTCATTAAACATAATATAGGAAAAAAAATTTTTGATTAAAAGCCGATTGTGATTTCTGATTCCTATTATAGGGGATTTCTTTCTTTTCTTTTTTATTGGGGAATTAACCAAGGTGAAGCTAAGATTTGTGGTCATAGAATTTGTTGATTCCTTACGGTAAACATGCGGCTGATTTTTTAGGCTGGGGGGGGGGGGGTGGTTGTTTTAATTTCCTTCACCCAAGAATTTTTTCAACAGTAAGGGGTGGATGTGTTGACTTAATTATTTCGATTGGGACAGTCTTTTTGATTTTTTGGTTACTTTTGATTTTGTTTCATAGGTTTTTATTCTTTTAAATATAATTTCATTTCTTTTTGCTCTATATATTACACTTTTTGGATTATATAAGTACTGTTTGTAATATTTTATTTCTTGGAGGGGTTCATGCTTAACTTGATATTTTACACAGTTTGGATTTCCCTTAATTTTGTAAACTAATTTTTGTTATGCACACTTGTCAAGAAGTAATTCATCTGTATGCCAAGGGCCCTTAACATACCAGTACCGAATTTTGTATTGTTTTTGCAACTTTCTTATCTCATGTTGAACAAAATGGAGGTACTTGCCCTTTCTGCCGTTGTATCTTATTCCTAGTTTCCCTCTTGCGGGCCGATTTTTGGGTGTATTTGCTAAACGTAATCCGAAGCTATATGATCCTATGCTGTATTCCCTTAAGTCCTATTTGACATCCCACTTTTTCGCAAAAACTTCTTCCCCTGATTTATTCACAATGATCATTGCCGCTGAGTATATGACGTTTTCTTTTGCATACTTTATAAGTCAAACTACCTTTTCACTGGCATTACCTCAATACATCGGGTACTTATTCGTTCGACATAATTCGAGTCGTCCAAATCTTCATATTAACCAATAATGAATATATGCTCTGAATTGAAAACAGGGTAACTTCAGGTCGAAGTTAAACTACTTTTTCACCGGTGCCACCTTGCACCTGGCTATTTGTGTAGTCGAACATAATTAGATTCCCTAAGGTTCCGTACTCTAGTTTAACGAGATTGCGCTCGAACTTTAGGCTTAAGGTATAGAGACTTTCGAGAAACTACCATTTTTTTGTCAATATATTAATAATTTATTTAGATCTCGTGACATTCATTCTAACTCATAGTTCTCTAAATATTAATACAACACTGGTTTATAATACACTTTTTAAATTGTGATAATGATCGATTTGCGTAATTATAATACTTCAGGTAATATTAGAGGGTTCTTTTATCATTCATTTTGACGAGGTTATTTATATATGCAGTTTCTTCCGCTACTATTGGGTTTTAATTTCAATATGGGTGCATCATCCGGTAGTGCCGCTTTTGAACTTGGAGATGTAAGCATATCGAAAAGTCGATAATTTTCCCTTGATGAAACATTTGAACTGAGAAATTGGAGTTCAAATAGTATATTATTTTTTCCGTTTTCAGGTATATTTAAGTATATTAAATACACTAATAACTGGTTTGGGAGGTGCAGGCCCTCCAGTGTTTTCATTTTGTCGTTCCTTCGCATATTTCGTCGAATGACTTTCCGGCATAGCTGGGGTAAGGATAATTGGTCATTTATTATTTTCACTATGGAAAAACTTAAGTTTACGTGTGATTGGCAGCAGCATAGTTGCTCACGCACAATTACTTCTAGCCCAGGGGATATTTTTCTTCCAAAATTTTCGTCTTCTTGGAAGATATTCAGGGTTATTTTCTTTATGTCTTTATAGTCGTTTGGGGTAACTTGAAAAATTGCAGATCCCGTTGAAGGATTTATTGGATTTTAATACGTGTTATTTACACAGTTGACATATAAGATTTTAAGGAAGATTTCACCCTTTAACATATGTCCTCGTTCTATTAGTATGGAGAGAAATTTAATGGGCCAAATTGTAGTTATATTGTTATCATCTTGATCGTACCAAATATTGTCGGCGATATAATTAGACAATAAGCTATACTTTGTTGTTGGAATATGTTGTATTAAAATTCGGAAGGCCAGGTTGGCACTTAGTCTGGTGTGTTCGAGTGTTCTTGTCATTGCACGTGCACTAAAATTATAATGCACTAAGCTTGCCGTTAGTCATAGGATCATTCTTTGTTCCAACACTGTCTTTTGAGATTTTAGAAGATAATATAGTTTTGGACAGTCGAGATTTTCTACTGCTCTGATAAGTTCCTCTTCTTTTATTAAATTATCAACATGTCCCCATTCTCTTAATGGAGCATTAATGTTGTCTACCCTATGTGTTTTCTTAAGATTCCATGAGATTACATTTTCTAGTCTACGATTATTTAATTGTTGATGGCTTTGGCATCTTATCATGGTCACTTTTTTTTTATTCTACCAGATTTTAGGTTAGTATAAGCAACATATCGTATGGTTGCCTGCCTTAGCGCTTTCTTTCACCAGTAGTTGAAGATTACCCACGTACCGTATCTGTAGACATGTTCTCATATAAAATTTATCAGTAATTATGAAATAAATGATTACTTATGAGTAATATATTTTCAAAATGGTTTTAGTAATTTAAGGTATAATAATGGAATGGTTAGGCGTTTTCAATTTGATGATTGTTTGTAACATGTAGCTGTTTACTTGGTCTTTCTAATTTATGGTATTTAATCTTCATTGGTATCCTTGGGTTCCTTTTCCTGTTTGAGTTGATTTTTGTAAGAAATACCTTGGCACGGGGCTTGACCACAAAATTCAACCACTCGTGTCCCTGCCCCTTGCCAACGCTTTCCCCACGCATCGGAATTTTTTTTTCCATTTTCACTTTTTATTCCCATATGGTCACTTGTGTTTTCACATTTTCCTCTTACAGTAGAGATGAGGTAGGGTAATCTTGACAGATCGCGTAATTAATTTTATTAGTCATTTGACGTTTTTCTTCCAGTTCTAGTTGTACTTCGTAAGAAATACTTTAGCATGGCGCCGTCCACGAAATCAACTAAACCGTGTACCCGCACCATGCCAACCTACTTCCCACGTGTCAGATTTTTTGACCATCTCCGTTTCATATTCTCGTACAGTCACTTTTGTTAAAGTGATTCTTCTAATGGTAGGGGTAATGAGGGGTAGTTTTAGCGGGTCACATTTTATATGGAGATTAGTTGGCTTTCTCATGAGAACCCCCAAGCTAATTCTCATGACCAATGGAATAAAAAGCACCGCAGGTCACTACCGTTGACTAGGGAGTCCCCATGTTTTAGGGTCGTTTTATTTAACTTATTCATAGCTCCGTATTATTCATCCTTAACTTACGAATTGGGTAGTAGCTTCTCGTAGGTAGCCTGAGATCAATCAGGAGGCAGAGAGATAGTATACACGATTTCCACCTGACCGTCCAAAGCTTTTCACGGTTGAGGGTTTATTTGTTTAAGAAGTTTGATGAATAGGCAGTTTTAGTGCTTGCCAAGAAAAGTCTTGTTGTGCAATCAAGTCTCGTATCCACGTAACTTTTTCTCAACAGAGGGTTAAAGTCAAGTGATTGCATGGTGGGACAATATACATCATGCCCATCCTTGGTTCTAACCTCCTAAGCTCGGGGGTTCATCCGTCTTCATTATCGTATACCGTATGGACATTTGAATTATTGCTATTATTCCATTTTCAGATTATTTCATGGGGTTGTTCGCTGACTATTATTTTATTTTGCTTTTATGAATCAGAATTGCCATGTATACTGAGCTTTTATTAATTATTGAGAGAAATTTTTTTTTTTGCATTCGAAGTGTGAGGGGTACCAATAATGATTTTTAGTTAAAAGTATGCTTAGCCTTGTTTAAGTAGTTTTTTTTTTAAATAAAATAATTTTTTTATTGCCGTGCGAAATATGAAGGGTATTACTACTGATTTTTAGCTAAAAGTATCTTTTACATGGTCTGAGTGGGCTTTTGAGCTTAAGTAGTTAAGTAAAGGGTTGTATTATATTGTTTGTTAGCATATTTCAATTAATGCGATATCTGTCGATTGGTTTGAGGGAAATCTAAAGTTTTCTATTAGAATTTAATGTGGCATTCGATTTCTATACTTGTTGAATCCTTATTTACAACAAATTTATTTTTCTTAAGTAATCTATAGTTAACGAGGCAAATTTTTCTTTTTAAACATCTTTTTAAAGCGTCCATAGTTTCAACAAATTTCATTAAGGCCCTTTTTTGAAAATATAGACTCATTTTTTAAGGCTTTCAAAAATTCGGCTATTAAACTGTAATGCATTTTCATTTATCTTTATATTTCATTTAGCTGTGACGCGACTAAAGTATCTATTCTTTTATTTTCTTCAGCTCTGTATATCCTTTATTAATGGGAGTTAAGTGAGTTGAAGTTTAACTCATTTACTTTTAAGGTGTCAAATCATCCTTCTACCGTGGCGGAGTTATCGCCACGTGGCAGACATACTTATTATCAATTGTGGTATTACCTAAAGGTTTTGTAGTTTGTCGTAAGGCATATAAATTTAATTATTTTGTATTTCCCAAATGAAAATTAAAATATATTTATGTTTTGTAGTGAACTCATTGGCAGGCAGAAACCAGTATAAGCTAATTTGGATGTAACAATTCACCACAAGATATAATTCTTTTGTTATAAAGTCATTGGAATTGTGACTAAAACATATCGCCACATTAAGATTTGCCACATGGCAGGGGTATGATATTACCTAAAATTTTACAGGGATATGTTTATGCGTTTGATGTCTCTGAAGATTTCGTTTATTTGCCTACTTTAACCTGGCGGCGCCATACGCTGATGCCACAAAGGTGCCACACAAGAGTTCCACGCGACTAAGGGGGGTTCATAATGTTTATTAGATTACTACCTATAGCATCTGTAATTCTTCTTCTTTGATATTCTATCGCGATAGTCTTTACTAGGTTAGCCTTCCATAGGAGTTCGATTTAAAGAGAAAGCTGGAAATTTAGCTCTATTCTATCTTCTGATTTAGGGTCTTTGAAACATGTTTCTGAACAACGGGCAAAAGCACCTCACAGCTGTTGGAACCTATTCACTTGCTCTCTCTTATGGCTTCAACTTTCACTTGATTACATTAGAAATTACCCTTCAGTTTTTCATACTTCGTATAAATGTTTGTTTTTATTTTATTGATTTTAGTTAAACACATATGCTCACTAGTGAGTGAGTTTTTTTGAACTCTTGAATACCGCTCTTTCGCAAAGCTTGAATTTTGTGAATAACATGTGGTTTACTATGCAATTTTTCTTATTGGGGGGGGGATAAGGACTAGCAGTGACCTAAGGTCGTGACTGATTTATAAGGTTAGTAAAATCTATTAAATACTGTCTTGTTATCAGTACATTTATGAATTACTATAATTTTTGGAAGAAATTTTTTTTTATTTTTACATTAATTGGTTTTTTTCTTGAATAAATTGATTTCTGAATTATTTTGGTTATTAGTCTGTATTTTGACAGGCCTATATTGGTTTAATTTTGACCTACTTGTTTTAGCGATATGTTGCGTGGTTTGCGTCCTTTGAATTACTTTTCTGAAGCAGAATATATCTGCTGTTGTCAAATAGCCATTAACCTAACTGCACGTTGCCATTTTTTATAGCACCACAGTGAATTTATGGGTCACTTTCACGATACACGCTAGGTGACTGTTGCTTAAATATTGTGGGAATTACGATACTTTAGGAATTAACTGATTGGTTTTATGTTTTACCCTTATGGTAGGTGATTTTAGTAAATTATTTGTCTTATAATATAGGACTGATTGCTGGATCGTAAGCGAATATTTAATTCAAGACTAGCTTCGCATTTGGTTTTACCGGTTGTGATTATCTTACAATCATAGTTCAAAACCTCTCTAAAGTTAAGAAATTATCTGACCTAGGAAAAAGTTTTTTTTGTTATTCTTTTTGTTACAGGTTATTCTTTATATTTTAATTGCGCGGTTCATTTGTATGCTTTGACTCGCTTTAAGGTAATCTTGGTTGAATTTATTGCTGCAATTTTTTTTTTAGGGTTTTTGACGAATATTTTGCCCTTTGCTTATCGACTGCTAGCGTACTACTGTTTTTGCTAACTATTGCAAAATTACTGTGTCATTTAGCTAATCGTTGGTTATGATTTTAATCTATGGTACAACAATTTTTATCAGGGAAATATATTTCTCTATAGTTGGTCATCAAAAATGGAAAAAAAATAATCAATATGCGTCCCTTTTTTTGTGTTAATTCTATCTTATTTGTGGCTCCCAGGTACGATATTTTGGAACTTTGATAGCTATTTTCACGTATTTTCTTTTGATAGCTTGTTTTTTATAGCTTATGAGTTACACCGCCCTCTGGATTTTGTTTGTATCTGTAGAGATACTTCCTATTAAGATTATATCGCATTTCTATAGGTCAAAATTTATACGCCAAGACCGGCGTTTTAAATTCTACAATTTTGGTTTATTTTTTCATTCAGCGTTACTAAAGTTTTTGTTCTGAGTTAATTCTTTAGCAATTAATTTCCTATGTTCATTTAGGTTTCGGAACGGAATTGTATATTATTTTATTTATTTTGGCTTATACCACACCAATCTATAATCAATATACGATCAAATGTATGGTTAAGGATATATCGAAAATATCGACTTCTGAGATCAAACTATATTTTCCAATCTCCTCATTTTTTACCGGGGCCAATTTTTTGCCGCAGGGGTTGACGTTTTCTTTTTTTTGTTATTTAAGGGACATTTTGGTATGGCAAATTAATTATTAGTTTTTTAGGCGAAGGGGCTATTAATTATAGTTATGCGATTAGTTCAGAATACACAACGGTACACGGGTCAGCTATTTTTCTTGTTGATAAAGAAATGAAGAGGGAACGTGGCTTAACTCGAGGACATTATGCTTGGGTGACCCGACTATACTACCATAAATCTTAGTGGTTTCAATTACGTTTGGAATCATGATTGTTAATTTATTATTGTATCAACGCTTTACAAAGGGTTATTCGAATTGCATAAGTAATCCTTAACATTGACCGAAGTGGTATTTGCTTAGAAAAAAAGGCGAAAAGGGAATTTATTTTTTCTTAGCGATTTGTAGGGTTTGTTTAAATAATTGAATTTATTTAAAGGCTTAGATGAACTTTTTTTGCTGGTAAAGGATGGTTTTCTTTTGATAACCCAATCTTCATACCACCACACATCCCATATGCGGATTAAATATTCACTATGTTACCAAGAAAAAAAACACAATTTTATTTGTAACTATTATCAATTGGTTAATTTTTAGCAAAATCTTCAGTTCATATATTGACTTGAATGTTTTGGAACAGATTTTTTGGAACAGATTTTTTTTTTCTTTTAGTAGGCTTACATGGACAATTTTTTAAAGATTAGTCAGGCCTGCTTCTGTTATTTAGATTGACAGAGACCCTATATCTATAATTCGGTTAATTATTGTATCCCTATATGCAGGTAAATCAGGCCTCGCATCGTTACTACTCTTTGCATGTATATATATATATATATATATATATATATATATATATATATATATATATATATATATATATATATATATATATATATATATATATATATATATATATATATATATATATATATATATATATATATATATATATATATATATATATATATATATATATATATATATATATATATATATATATATATATATATATATATATATATATATATACACATACATACACATATATATATAAATGCTTGATCGTTGCATTACTGCTAATTACCTGTTTTTCTATCTACCTGTTTCTTAGTTGCGTAATTAATTCGATAACAGCTCGCCCATATATATATATATATTTTTTGGCGAATGAATATTTTAGATTGTCTGGTATTTTATAACTTTTACGGCAAGTTTGGGTGTCTGTATTTCCGGTCTTCTTTTCTTGTGATTAAATTTGGTACCTTCTGGAATTCCGTATTTGACTATGTCGTTGGCATGACGTTTTTCGAATAAAATATCCCATAAAATTAATTTCAGAAAAAGTATCGAACATCCAAATACATACAACCAAGCCTTTGGAGGCTCGACACACCGAAGGCTCCCCGGATCGGTTGCCAAGTTGAGTATTCAAGCGCCGATCCGAATACTTCATTAAAATTAAAAAATAATTTTTGAATTATCGTGGTTTGGGATTATGGATTGATAGACGACCGAACCCAGGACACGGACTTAATCCTCGTGTCCTGAGGTAAGTCGTCTCACCAAGCAATCCCCTGTGATCCTTGGGTTCACCTACTCCGGGGGCTACCCAATATTTTTTTGTGAAATTAGGAAAATGCTATTTTTGGGCTAGGAGAAATATAGCTATTATTAGGTTATTCACTATATTTTATCGCTAAACATTATATTCTCTAAAATGTAACCACCTTACTGTATTAAAAAAAATTTGACGGGAAAGGGATTTTTACCTCTTTCTTTTGAGTTCAATTAATTTCCATGTTTGATATTCCTTAGTTTTCCGTATCTTCTGGTAATGGCTGTGTTTTGGGCGTTCCTTGTGGTGCGGAGACTTCTGAGGAATCTTGGCCCTTAGTAACATTCTCTTGGGCGTCAGGGTACTGGGTCCTGCTAATTATGTTATTATCCGTTGGAGGAATCTGTTGAATAGTTTCCACTTTGGGTCTTATATTATGGCAGGCTTGGTTTGGGATTCCAAAATATACGGGTTGTGATGGTCCTTCGTTGTAATCGTTAGCAAGAAGATTTTCCAAATGGGGACTGAGGGGTAGATCAATTTCAACTGTAAAATATGTTGCAACCATTTTCTCTAAGTTTGAGCAGAATTCTCTTTGTTTTTGTAGTTCTCTGGTAATTTCGGCATGGTTCTCCTTTAGCTGTTTCTCTAAGCTGTCCTGTTGCAGATTAATTATTTCTTTCTGTGCTTTTAAGTGGTCGTATTTATGCTGCAAGTCTAGGATCTTTGCTCTTTGGGATGCCAGAAATTCTTGTAATGCCATTGTCGCGGATAGAACAGTACTATTTTTATAATCTTGTACTTTTTTACCAATTTCCTGCATTCTATCGCATAATACTTGTAATTTGAGGATCTGGTCGGGATAATTATATCCCTCAAAAAGCGTGGCGTCGCTTATTGATTCCATTTCATTCTGGATTTTGGCGGCTTGTTCTTTCAATTTCATAAACTGGGCCTCAATTAATTTATCTATTTGTTTAGTTACTAAGATCTCATTTATTTTCTTGTTCATTTTTTCTTGGGATGCCTTAACCTCACTAAGGGATTTAAGTATGGTTTCTATCATATTTTCAATTTTTAATTTTTCTGTTATCAATTGGGCCGATGCTTCTAGGAGTTTCGATCGTATTTGAAATAGCTGATCCATATTTGTTCTGTCTGTAACGGGGTTACACTAGTTATTTTTCTTTTTGGAGGAGGGGTTGAACAATTCTTGTTCTTCTTCTATCTTCGGGGTTTTTTATCAAGCCGGGGTTCAGTTTATCTGGAAAAATTAACTATTAACTTCTTTCGACCTTTTATGGGTGACTTTCATTGTAATGTCTTATTCACATATTCTTGTTTTTAAGGTTTTTTTCTTCTTTTCTTCAAACTACTCGTTTCGATTTAAAGTTATTTTATGAGTTTTTTTTTTTGGGGGGGGGGGTATCTGGTTCCTAGACGTATTTCCATTTATCTGGTTTTTTACTTATTCTTCCAGATTTCGTGGTAACTTCCTGTTGAGTTTCTGGTGTTTTATTATTTTTTTACTTTCCCATAGAGATTAGGTCAAATTTCTTGTACTGTTTTAATAGAAGTTTTTGACCCCTTGCCTTAGCTTGATTTGCTTGCGCGGTAGCCGAAGTTGGTTTTGTTTTTGTGTGTCTTGGGGCTCTTCGTCGGATTAAGTAGAACTAGTTCCTGAGGATTCATTATTAGGGCCTTCTGGGGGTGGTCCTTTGTAATTTTGGAGTGTCACCTGCCCTTGCTTCATATATTTCATCTCCTTTTGAAGTAGAGGGTTTATTTTCCATTTCCTCATGCTGATGTCCTGTTTCGGGGGAGTTAAAAGATTTTTGGGAGCTCTGGGAGGAGTAAAATATTTTTGGGGAGTGTCTTCATTGCTTGAATGCCATATCTTCGGAGAGGTGAGATACATTTCATAACATGGTCTGTTTCCAGGAGTGAGATTCCTTGGTTTTTACTTTGGATACCGCTATGTGATGGTATTGTCTTAGATTTTCATCTTCGGGGTGTTCCTGGTTCCAAGGCAAGGTGCTTTGCCTTGTTTTTATAGGGTAGTTAATAGTGTTCATGGCTTCTCTCAAACTTTTTGTACTTCCTTTGTTTGTATCCCTGGGTGGAGTCTTCCTTATTTTTGCACCCGGTGTTTCCATTGCTCTGTTTAATTCTTCCTGTAACGATAGGGGTCTTTCTATCGGGGTTGCTGGGGATACCTTTTCATCAGGAAATCTTTTGGGGGGACACGAGGTCGAAATTCTATCAGGGAAAAATTGAGTTTTTGGGTATAGCGTATAACCTAATTCTTCCGAACTTTCTGATGATGAAATTTCTAGATCTTTTGGGGTTCTTGGTGGTATGGGTATTAAGGGTTTTCTTTTTGGGATGACTAGGTTTTTCATGGCCAAAAATTCTTCAAAATCTTTCTCCTCTCTATGGTTCTCGAAGTAGTTTTGTTTGAAATTGAAAGGTTTTAACTCGGCTAGTCTTGACTGAGGGAACTCATTTTCCGCGTTTAATGAATCTGAAGATGAGGGTCCGGGTGCCCACTTAACGGGGTATTTGGTTCCTTTTATACGGCTAACATGTGCCTTATATGTTCTTCCGTTGTCTGGGTTTATCATTTTAACAGTAAAATCATTGTCGTAGTTTTGATTATTCTGTAGGGTCCCGAATATTTATAGAAAAGTTTTTTTCCTTCTAGCTTTGCCTTATTTTTTAGATATACAATCTCCTACTTTAAAAGTTATATTTCCTTTTATTTTGGACTCGTTTCTCAACTCTTGGTTCATCTTACGTTTTTCTAACTCTTGTCTAACTATTTTATAGGTTTTTCTCATCCTATTTATAAAATCTTGTTTATAGTCCTCGGTATTATTGTAATACTGTCTTGATTCTATAATTTCTTGATAAGGTATTTTAAAATTGCGTCCGAACAAAAGAAAAAATGGATTTTCTTTATTCGTTTCTGAATAAGCGGTATTAATTAAATTGGTTAAGTAAGGTAGACACAGATCCCAATCGTTTTGATTGTCTTTTGTATAAATACTCAAAACTTTGGAAAATATTTTGTGCCTATTTTCAATTTTTCCATTAGCTTGGGGATGGTAAGGGGAGGTTAATAATTTTTCTATTTTAAGCAAACTCATTAAATCTTTTGTCACTTTAGAAACGAAGTTAGTTCAGTTATTACTAATAACCTGGTGAGGAACACCAAATTTTAAAAATATTTTTGCTAACGCATTACTTGTGGCATATGCGCCTTGATTTTTCAATGATTTGGCAAAAGTGAAGCCGGTAAAATGGTCTATTATTGAAAGAACGCAAGTGTGACCTCTATTAGAAACAGGTAATCCTCCACTTGTTCCATATAAATCAAATGAAACGATATCGAAGGGGAATCTCGCTACTGGTATTCTTCCCATCGGGGGATTAGGGTACGTTTGGGGATTTTTTCTTAAATTAAACGCTTCACATGTATTTATAAAATCCTTAAGTTTTGTTAACGCTGATGGTATATAAAAATATAGTTTAAACTTGTGAAATGTTTTGGTTATTCCTAAGTGCCCACCTATATCAGAATGGAAATATTCAAAGGCAGGTATTATTAGGCTTTTAGGTAGTACTGGGACTATTAAGGTTTGATTTCTATTTGTTTCACCTGTTACTATCCTGCAAAGGATTTCCTCGTCCAAATCTTAATAAAAATTGTCTATTTCCCTTCTCAAGGCTTTGAACTTATCAGGGAGATTATCAGAATTCACAAGATAATTAATGAGAGTCATACACATTTCATCCTTAACTTGGTTTCTTTTAATGTTAGTTAGGGATAAGGGGCTACGAGTAATTTCGTATTCTTCTGTTAGGATTTTAGGTTTATTCTTCTTGTGTTTTCGTTTACTGGGATTAATGGCATTTATTTGTTTATTTTCATAGTCTGAGGGGTTATTCTCAGGGTATCTACTCAGGTAATCGCAGGGGGTATTTTGTTTACCGATCACATGTTCAAATTCGTAATCCAGATCTTGGATTTTTATTATCCATCTCGCTAAAATTCCGGTTGGATTTTTGAATGTGCTTAGGTACTGTAAGCTTTTATGGTCCAAGCGTAACTTAAATTTTCGGCCTATTAAATAATTTCTAAATTTGTCTAAGTGGTTAATTATAGATAGTAACTCCAAATTCATTGCTGAATAACTACTTTCGCCTTTGGTTAGAGTTCTGCTTGAATAGCATATAACTTTCTCTATATACCGAGGGGGTTCCTGTAGAGGTTCGGGGTAGTTTTCCACGGGGATTAATTGGGAGAGGATTGCACCGATGTCTAGAACTGAAGCATCAGTAGTAACCACAAATTGTCCCTTTTCAAAGTCTGGCAACGACAAAATTGGTTCAGAAGTAAGGGCTTTCTTGAGGGTGTCCAAGGAAGTTTGAGCTTCCTGAGACCAAGTAATATTTTGGGAGGTCCCTTTAGTTAGATCTGTTAGGGACTTTGCGATTTGTGCGTAGTTTCGTATAAATTTCCTAAACTATTTGGTTAAACCAATGATTGCTCGCAATTGTTTCATAGTTTTTGGAGGTTTTAGATTTTCTACACATTTTATATTCTCAGGGTCCGGTGATATTTGGCCTTGTGTCACTATCAGTCCCAAGAATTTTATTTTGGATTGAAGTAGATTTACCTTTTTCAGGTCTACATTTGAGATTGCCCTCTCTGAATTTTTCAAAAACTTCGGCTAATTGTTTAAATGGTCGTCTGGTGTTTTTCCCACACAAATTATGTCATCCACAAAATGGATAATATTTTCTATGCCTTGTAATAAGTGTAATAGAGGCCTACATAACGCACTTGAACTAGTTTTGAGTCCGAAGGGTACTCTCAAATACTCATATGATCCACATTCCTTTGGCAAAAAGGCCGTTTTATAGACGTCATTGTCTGCTATCTTAACCTGATGATAACCTTGCGTGAGGTCAAGAGATGTAAAAATTTGTTTTTGGTTGAAATGGAGTTTAGGATTTCATCAATTCGGGGCAGGGGAAATTTGTCGCTAACTACCTGCTTATTTAAGGCTCTATAGTCTACTACAAGCCTGAGCTCCTTGTTCTTTTTTGGTACTAGTATAACGGGGGCTGAATACGGGCTTATACTTGGGCGTATAATATTGTTTCTCTCTAATTCGCGGATTTTGTTTTTCAACCAATTTTTGTAAGGATGGGGAATGAAATATGGCTGTTTAGCTACAGTTTACCCAGTAGTTTCGATAGAATGTTCGTTAAACGGTATCAATCCAATATCTTACCTCACACGTGGAAAAAATATCTCTAAAATTCCAGAGCAATTCACAAAATTTTTCTTTTAATTGTGTATCTTGGATATGGTCTAATTTAAATTTTTCCAAAAATTGGGATCTTGTTAGTGGGTACCTATTCTTTGGGAACTGACATCAATACCATTAACTAATGTTTTCTTGGAGTTTTTCCACTTGTTTAGCTCGTGCTCAGAAATCACTTGTATTTCAAAGAGGCAAGTTCCCCTTTTTAATGTAATCGTATCGTTTTCATGTGTGTTAGTCAACCAAATAAAACCTTCTCCTTTATCATATAAAATGATCTGTTCTTCACAAAACAGATTTTCTGGAATTTCTTTACACGGGAACGCAAATCAAATTTCGGAATTGTCATTTACGGGGGTGATTATTTGTGAGATTTGACCTCTTTGCATCGTTTTTGGGGGGATTTTTGTTTTACCTACCGCGAATCCATAGTATTTTTCTTTCGAGCCATTTTCTATTAAGTTAAGATTGGCGCTTGGCTGCGTCAAGTCTTCCGCTTTTGGGGTTGGTTGTAAGGGGACAATACTTTGATTTATTATTTCGTTCCATAGTTCAGCTATTTTCTTTATTTCTGTTTGCCTATACTCTTGCATTTTCCCTATTTTTGTTTTTACTGACTCGATCCATTTGCTGCTTGATTTTCTCCCACAGGACGAGAGATGGTGCACAAAGGACCTTACTCTATTTTCCTCTGTACCCCATCTCTCCACGCGCTGGACAATAGGATCATATGGATACACGAGTCTGTTATTTGCTATATGTAATAACACTTTATTAGATTTAAAAAAATTAGCACCGATTATAGCCTCATATGGGAAATTCGTGCATATTATGAAGTTTGTAGGGAATATTCTTTTTTCTTTCATCACATCTAGAAATATGGAGCCAATTGCTTCCAATCTATGTCCCGTGACACTAGTTAAACTGCGAATATTGAAGTTTTTCCGTCGCTTAATATATACTGGTAGTCTATTAAATACATTCGAGTTTATTATGTTAACTGATTCGCCAGAATCTATCAACGCTTCGAAATTAATTACTCGCAACACTAAAATCATTCAATATGGGTAATATGTCATTATTATCACTTAAAGAAGGTACAATTACTGGAAGGGACCTATAAAAAATACTGGCCTCCCGGGTCCCGGTTAATTTTCTTGGGGGCCTAATTCGTTTCACTGTGCACTAATTTGATAAGTTGGCGTTTGACATTGGGGTTCGGTGGAAATTTCACTTGCTAGTGAAGTTCCAAGTTGATTGAAATTTGATTGTCTTGGTTGCCACGTATAATTGCGTTGGTTAGGATTTCTTGTGCCGACGGTTCTCGGCATTTGTTCATTTTGTATTGACGAAAAATTTCCTTCGTTTCCCGAAAAATTTCTTTCATTTCCCGTCGGGAAAAAATATCCTCTGTTATTGCTCGTATTCCTGTTGGACCTAGATGGATTCAACGTCCTTGAATTAAATTGGTACATGTTTTGTTGCGTATTTGGGTTGGGGAACTGATAATTATTTTGTCAGTTGGGGGAAGGATTTGTCTACGCAAATCCTTGTTGGTAGGAATTGCGGAACGATGGGAAACGCGGGGCGTTACTTCTATAACTTCCTGACCCATTGGCATTTGAGTTTGTTCTCCCAAACAAACGGTTATTAAAACTGGGGGTTGCTGGTGTATATTTGTTTCTAGTAGGGCATTCCCTGGCAGTAAGTCCTTGCTTATTACACGCATAGCATATAATTCGGGGGTTCTGTACGTTGTTTGTCGTATTCGTTGGTACAAAACGTACCATCCTTTGCCTCGTAGGGGAAGGACATCTATTTTGGTTCGGTTTGGGTGAATTTTCTCTCGAAAAAAGTCCTAGGGAAATCCCTCGTGATAGTCCCAGAGTTGAATTTTCTACATTATTTATTCTTGACTTATTGTGATTTGCCGCAATTGAGTCAATTTCAATCATTCTCTCTACTTCTTGAACTAATAGCTCTAATGTTTGAATATTTTTTTATATCAACATTTGGTAAAGTTTGGGGCTCAAACCTTGCATGAAAGCATTTAATACAATTTTATCGTATAAAAGACCAGATTCTTTTCCGTACTTAGCCTCAATGGATATTATATTGTGCAGATATTCTCTAACATTTTGTGTTTCGTCGAAACATACCGTATCATGCTATAATTTGTGTGTTGAACTGGTTTCAACAAATCTTTCTTGGCACGCTGTTAGCAATTTTTTTATTGAGTTTATTGGAGGGTTGTTGTCTTCCCCTATCGTATTTTCTATTTGTTTTAAGAATGTTAGTGCTTGCCCCTTAAGTCTCATCAACAACATGCCTACTAATTATTTTAAGTCCGTTTGAGTTACTTCTACGAATTGGTTTAATTGAATAATAAATTCATCTACATCTGAATCACCGTTATATGACGGAAGAGATTTTGAAATTTCCACTGTTTTGGCAATGAGTTTTTGCTTTAATAATTGCTCGTTTTGATCTAAAGTTTTTTTTTCAAACTAAATTAAAATTCAGCACTGGTTTTATTATTTTTTTCTGATATAACACAAGTTTGATACTTCCAAATTATATTTTTTTGTTACTATTTTGAGGGGACTTATTCCTAACAAAATCTTGCACTTCAAAGCATGCACAAAATATTGCACTTCAAAGCATGCACAAAATATTGCACTTTCTCTATGCCTAATATTTCTCAATACTCTTTTTTTGTAAAAAATTTTGTCCTTGTGTTTTGCTACTTTAAACCGACCGCTCTAATTCTAATGGGGGGGGGGTTCATTTCTTAAGGGGTTATCAATAAAAGGGTTTCGTTCTTATGCTTTAAATTATCTCTTTGTATATGAATCTTTCAGTTAAATATTTCTCTGGGTAATTTTTAGCTAAACTCTTAGTTGACGGTTCGCGAGTAGCATACCTGAGTGGAGCTGGAACTTCGTGTGTGGGGAGCTTAAATTAACGTTTCAACTGGGGAGCTTGCATTAATGACCATATTGAGTCGAAATCAGATTGAAGGGTTCCAGATTCCCTTGAGAGCGAGTGGAGCCACAAGGACTATTTACCTTGAGAAATACTAGCATAAAGAGAATAAAATAAGAAAGTAATGTATTTATTATTACTCACATAATCGTCACAGAGCTCTGGTGGTAATATCAAAGACACTTTACAGTCAAATACACTTAGGCTAAATGGTTCACTTGGACAATACAAATAACGTTCAATAAAACTGTTTTTAGGTTTGCATAAAATTCACATAATTGACTGACAACAGGTCTGTAATAAAACTGGCATAAGACTCTCCTATGACTGAAAAAGACTAAAATTGCTAAGTTCTAGCTATCTACTTTTTCCAACTTCGCCAGAGGTTACGTTTGGGCGTTACTAGCAAGTATATTTTACAGTTTCTATTGGTTCCACTATTTGTCCTATATTACTATTGGATGGGTATATACCAATGGGCTACTTGGGTTTAATTAAAGCTTATGACTTTTAAGATATCACTTTGGAATTTTTCTAACAAAAAACAGTTTTACACTGTAGCTTTTTGCTAGCAGGGTGTCACTTAGTTTCCAGAGGACTTATAATTTATTTCTGTGAAAGTTGTTAAAGGACAATACGATTTAATTACATTGAGATACATAATTCTAAACTTAGTTTCCAGAACAATGCAATTAGATTATACAAAAATATTCTGTATCTCGAGTGACTATTTTTTTGTATAATAAATTCTACCATCTCTTGATGGTTTGGTATTTCAAGCTCTTAAGATTTAAATTACATTGTTAGTCGCCTGTCATATAAGATTTTGTCAAACTGATAGTTATTGCATACATTGGCGACACAAAGGCAGATTTATTTATTAGATTTTCTGTGGGAAAGATTCTTACGATGTATGTTACATTGTATAATTACAATGTACAATTAGATACATTTGTTTCACTATGTTAAATTGAACGCTTGAGTCTTGCTCGATTTGTAGGTTACTTGAATTTTTTTTAGGTTCATATTCTGGGCGATTTTGTTTTTACTTTGGTAACTTTAATTTGAAAATTTTGATGTTTTTGAAAATTGATCCCATTACATATCAGTGCACGAGGAGGGAAAATTGTACTTGATTGAAATGGCAGAATATGAATACTACTAGCACCACTGCTGCTACTGTTATTATTTCACTGCAGCACTAAGCCGCTTGAGACCCAAAAATCCACGCACGGCTCTCCTCTATCTCAACCTACTTAGAGCCTACCTTCTTACATCGTTCAAAGAAGTTCCCGTTTCTTTTAAATCCTTACTACGACGAAACTCCTGCTACAAAAACTTCCCATTATAGTCGTGAACGAACTACATAATGTTTACCCCTAGACGTGGCAATGATGTGTCGTTTACTAGGCTATTTTCACCACAAGGGGCACCACCCCTCTGGTCTCCCACAGCACTGTTAAAAGTCAATGTAAACTGTATCATAATTTAGTTTAGCTTTAGAACTACTATTTAGACAATGTATTATTTTTTGCAATCCAGAATATCCTTACTAGGACGTAACTCCTCCTACAAAATCCTCTCATTATAGTAGGAAACGGACTATTTAATATTTTCCCCTAGATGTGGAAATGATGTGTAGTTTACTAGACTATATTTACCACAAGGGGTACCACCCCTTTGGACACCCCGCAGCACTGTTAAAAGTCAAAGCCTTAGTTAAGGAAACTTATCAAAGGTCCAAGCTGATGCTACTATGAGGCCTCACAAGCTATATTTCTCTGCTGGGATATGAACAGAGAAATGAGCTTTTGACGGATCGGAAACCCATAACCATCTCTCAACCCAGAAAATCTCTGACCTTTTATACCCTGCCTATCCTTGGCAGAGCATACTACTACTGCTATCACTAATAGTGTTCTTGTTGCTCCACTTCGGATATTACTTCTACTAGGGTTTAAGGTATGCCCTAGAATAGGGTATGAAATAGAAAGTTTTACCGACTTTTTATAGTGCATTGAAACTAAATCAAAAGGCAATACATGTATTCTGGTTGCATACAAGACGTCTCAGCAATATGTCAAGCACGATCTAGGCCATTAATTTGAAACTTACAGGGCTACTAAAATCACTATCTGTGCTATTACAATTGAACTAAATAGAGAGAGTGTACCATATTTGTATTCAGTTTGCCCAACTAGCATAGATACAATGTTTCTGGAATAGTAGGTCTAACATGGTTTATTTCAGGAAAACCTCCGGCTACCTAAAACTAAATACGAGTGCCTAAATTTTCAAAAGGGCGTAAGCTAAAAAACATTATTGGAAATAATATGCTACAGCATGTAAATAATAAGCCAAACTATTGAATTAAAAAAACAACAAAAAGAATGAAAATAGGATTTTCTTTTCTAATGAAAAAGAAAATCCTATTGGAAACAAACAAATAGGACAAAACACAATAGGAAACAAACAAAAGTTAATAAATCACTTTCAAAAAAAATTAAATTTTCAAAGAAAATTGAAGGAATTAATTTAATAAAAAAAATAAGCAGAAATACAGTCTAATAATTTTCCAGGCATGAAACTACCACAAAGGATTATCTATGAATAAATGGAGCCCAAAACGAACAGAAATTACAATATTAAATAAGTTAGAATCAAGATGAGAAGAAAGTAAGGTGAGTGAGGCGGACACCCCCATGCCTTTTAAGACCAAAATACAGTTTTTACATTACTGAGAACAAAATAGATTTTAAATGTTTTCACATTTTAACTTTAATAAATACAAAATTTTTAAGGAAAACATGTTTGTTTGTGTAAATTAAACTGTCAATACACATTCATTTGTGTGTGATCCTGGTTATAGCAGCGTTCGTTTTAATTTTTCTTGTATTACGATAAATAGAAACATTCAACTCGGAATAAGGACCTTTTTTCAGTAAAGTGCAAATTAATTTCTGGTCTTCAGAAGGCTTGGAGAGTTTAAGCACTACTCATCTTAGTTTCTGATCATTTTGAGTCTGAGTTCCTTTTTTATTTTGATTTCTGTTCGTTTTAGGTTTTATTTATCTCTTCATGGTGATTTTTGGTAGTTTTACACTTTGAAAATTGGTGACTTGAATAGGAATTTGAACTCCTGCTTGCACCACACTTAAGATATTGATTCAATATGCTTGAAACCATGATCCGACAGTGTCCTATTTCCTTCTTCTTTTACACGTAGCGCATTGAAATTGTTGTTTAGAGTTTATTGAACAGTTTGAACAGTTTTAATTACTACGAAGCATTGTAAAGTTGTTCACCGACTATTGGACTGAATTTTAGGGAATTTTTCACCTCTGGAAAAAAGTCTAAAGCCACAAAAAGACAAAACAAGTTTTGCAAAAGATATTCTTAGAGTTAATTCATTGGGAGGGGGGTGACTTACCTCTCGTCTTTCTTCTTTTAAGCATAAAGCTTTGAATCAGAGTGCTCTACAGACACTATTGTAGTTTTAGCTCACCATCTATTACGGACTATCTAGTTTTTGGCATTTACATAATTCAAATATTTTTTTAATTTTAACAATGACATTCTCTGTTTTGTAATATGAATTCCTTTGAGCTGAAAGACTTGACAGTCCATCTCATAAGCCAACCGTTAAACATAAACTAACCGTCCTGGTTAAGCCAACTGTCCAACCGGTTGCTTAAACATAAGTCAACCGTCCTGATACCTCAGGTAAAACTCAGGATAATAAAAACAGACTAATATTATTAAAAAGGGAAATAACTGAAATAGAATACAGGAACAGCCATTTAAGCTTAAAATATTTTATGGCGATCCTTAATTTAGTGATTTTATGATGCAATACGTATTGATATCATATTTAACGATGTAGGAGAAACTGTTTTATATGAAACTACGAGAAAGAAATAATTTTTCTAAAATAATAATCTTTAAATAACTAGATGTTCCCAAATGTTTTTAAATGCAGTTAATACATAAGACTGGTATGACTACAATTTAACCTTATTTGTGGCATTCTGAGTTACTTCAGGAAGCCTCTGTGTAAAGATTAGTACAAACAATGGGGCTTGGGGATAACATTTTCCCTTTGAGTTGTTTTTGTCTAACTTTTGTTCTACTATTCCATTAAGTTAAGATTTTTTTATTTCAGAGCCTCAAGTGCCTTTCGGATGACTTTGAAGGATTGGGCATTGAAGTAATAGCTATCAATGCCAAGCCAAAAACTCTTACAGTCCTAGAAGGAATTCTGCCAACGAAGATGAACGTGACCAATAGCTAATATTTTTGGTTAAAATCCTGTAAAGGAATATGTTTTTATCCTTTTTCAAGCCTATTGTGAATAAAAACTTAAAAATTTTACCTAATTATAAATTCAAGTTGTCACCAAGATGAATTTATCACTACTTATAGGGTCCATTTTTACTTCTCTCTATACTTTAGTACGATTGAGATACCGTTTTATGGCTACTTTACGTTCACTCTAAAATATTGATTTTGTGTTTATGAATATCAGTTTGTCTGTTCAAACAGGTCGTCGTAACGAACTTTAAGTAAGAGGTGATGCGGCTCAATAGTCACCAAAACTCTAGAAAACGAAATTTTGAGTTCAATAGATATATCAAAGGTATCGGCTTATTATGTTCATTCCAAATATATAAGATTCATGAAGTCTAGGGCTACAGATCAAAAGCTACGAGCCTGGGAGTACTTACCAGATTTTTGAAAAAGGAGGGAACAACCCCTAAAAGTCAAGAAATCTTAATGAAAATCAAACCATTATATTCAGTGCATCCGAAAATATTGATGTTGAAGTTATGGGGCCATAGGCACTTCAACGGCAGCCCTCCCCCGGATTCAAACTACAGCCCTCTGAAGACACAACATCCCTGGCATGATTTCCACGGGATCCCAATATCTACTGGTCGGCTGGTGAGATTCCAATGGGATTCCAATTTTGTTTCAGTATTGGCAAGATTCCAAGCACAGCCCTCACCCGGATTCCAACCACAGCCTTCTGACGTCACAGCATCCCAGGCAAGATTCCCGGAATTCTAATTTTGTTTCTGTATTGGGAAGATTCCTATAGAAGCCCTGTTTCCAGCTGGCAAGATTCCCACCCCTAGCAGGCTTCCCAGGACATCCTAATGAAAAATAGTTTAGGATTTCTGTGACACTCCCTGGTGTTCTAAATTTCCCCTAGCAACGGCCATTTTGTCTCAACTCTTAAAAATTTAGGCATATTGTTTTTTTCTGGATGATACCCAGGATTTCGTTACCCGGTCTAATATGGATGATGCAATCACATGTGACAAGTTAGACTCAAGGAGCCCATGAGGAATCCCCAATTGTAACCAAGCACGACATACACTTGGGTGCTGCGTAAAAACGGCACTCATATCTTAAGTAAGGACGGTGCACGCATCACTGTCACATAAAACTTTTTTGACATTTAATTTTTCGCCCGAAGCGCTCATTGCATTATTTCTTTCTTTTAACTTAATGGTAGCACACACCTTATGTAAGGTTAGCGTATCTTATGCAATGACGCTTTACATATCTTATGGAAGGACGGTGCACATCACTTGGGGCAGGTGCCTAATGCCGTAGTGGTGTGATGTGTTTTGTGGACCGTCAGGAAAGGCTTGGCTTGCAAAAATTGAGGAAATGGGTTGAACCATAATTTTTAAGAAGAAATGTCTTAAAATATTTTGGAGGTGACGGTGCATATCACTGTCATATAATCCTTTTTGACATTTTATTTTTCCCCGAAATGTTCAGGGCGGTTTTTTAGTTCTTTGTCCTCACTTGGACTTGTAAGGTCAATTCCCTTCCAATTGGTCTGGGTTCCAAGCAACACGAATTGGCTAGAAATTACAAATGTAGTTAAAAGAACCTTTTAGAACAAGGCTCTGAAGTTGGAGTTTTAGGATTTTCTTCTGGATGGAGTTGGAGTTAGAGTCACTAAATAATGAAAATATCTGGAGTTAGACTCGAAATCGATTAGAAAAAGCAAATATAGTCAAGATAACCATTTAGAAGGGGGCTCTGAAGTTGGAGTCTTAGTAAGTTTTTGCTGAATGGAGTCGGAGTTGGACTCGGCATATTTAAAGCGCCAGGAATTAGAGTTGAAATTGGCTATAAATTACAGATGTAGTTAAAAGAAACTTTTAGAACGAGGCTTGAAGTTGGAGTTTTAGGAATTGTTGCTGAATGGAGTCGGAGTTGGACTCGGCATATTGAAAGCGCCAGGAATTAGAGTTGAAATTGGCTATAAATTACAAATGAAGTTAAAAGAACCTTTAAAACAAGACTAAGGAGTTGGATTTTTACGGCTGTGCCCCTCACCTCTCTAGCAATCATTTCAAGAGGGCACGATTGATAATATACGCAACTTTTAGTTTTTTTTAGATATTTCCTTAACGAAAACACATCGTTTCTTTTGAGTGTGCGTTAGATTTTCGCCCCTCCCCCCTCCACGGTCAAAATTCTTTAATGCCTCCACCTTAACCTTTAAGCCATAGAACATGATACTCCAAGAAATTCACACCACAGTGATATTACTTGACTGCCCCTAAACCCCCTAACAATAATTCCAAAGACATTTTTCAGACATTTCTTGTTAAAAATTATGCTTCAATTGGCTGATTCAAGTTATTACATGCCAAGCTTATCATAATAGCTTCCAAATCACTCCACATACCGTGGCATTGCACCCCCCCCCCTCCATCATCCACTTTTCACCACCTCTCAACACTCCCCCCCTAAGATATTCTCAACCTTTTCACACAGAAAATAAGCTCATGATCTAAATTAAACACTGTTTTTACTTAAACAGCAGAACTTGGCATTTCATTGCTAGGGTTTGATAATCAAAGCAACTCACGCCACAATGTCACAAGACACCCTCTGGCCCCCTCTTCAGCATTCTTAAAACACTTTTCAGGGTTGTTTCCTGTTAAAAATATGCTTTCAATCCACTGATTCGACTTTTTTGCTAGTCTAGACTTTCATAATAACCTACAAAAGACACCCCACCACCGCGACATTACACACCTACCCCCTATCATCCACGTGGCATGGTATAGTGAAACTTGGTATTTCATCGTTACAACGTGATACTCCGAGGAATTCACGCCAGATTGCCATACTATTACTGCTCTGCTGCACCCTATGACATCACATCATCACCTCAAAGACATTTTCAGAGATTTCTTGTAAAAAATTATGCTTCAACCCAGGGATTAAAGTTTCACGAGCCAAGCCATTCATGATGCTCCACATAACACATCACAAAACCATGGAATCACACCCCTGCCGTCCTGCCATCCACGTGCAAAAACCCCCTCTCCCTCACCAACCCTAGGACATTGTAAACCTTTTCCAACCAAAACTGAGCTTTTGAATCTATATTAAACAGTGTCTTTTTTTATTATTACAACAGCGGGATTCGGCATATCATTGCTAGAACGTGAAACTCCAAGCAATTCCCACCACAGTGCCACACTATTACTGCTCTTCGGCACACTCTGACATGAGAACACCACCTCCAAGACTTTTTCAGACATTTCTTCTTAAAAATTATGCTTCAACCAATTGACTCAAGTTTTCGCAAGGCAAGCCTTTCATTAAGCTCTACGAAACACATCACACCACCACGGCATTACGCGCCTTTCCCTGCCATCTGCTTGGTACCCCCTCATCACCCCTAGGACATTTTCAAACTTTTCCCTGGGCCTCTAACCTAGCCGTTGGATAACCCTAGCAAAAAATTCAACCGGAGCCCAAGTATCCAATTCCACTTGGCCCCTATCGAGCAATTCCAATGGGGCCCTAGCAAGAAATTGCAACGTGGGATCCTAACTTAATAACCGGGGGGTCCTAGCATTCATTTTGTTTCGTGGAGCTTGTTGCATAGTGATATTTTTCTTTGTAAAACTTGTACATTAATTTTTCTCCTCGTTAAAACAGATTTTGTTCAAGGAACTTGTTGCGTGCTGATTTTCGCTCATGGAACATTTCGCGTGCTTTTTTTTGTTCGTAAAACTTACAAGCTGATTTTTCTCTTCGTGAAACTTATACATTGATTTTTTCCTCCTGAAACTGATATTGTTCATGGAGCTCGTTGTGTGCCGATTAGTTTCTGTTCTTGTAAAATGTTGCGTGCTAACTTTTTGTTCGTGTTGTTGCATCTTCATTTTCACTTCATGAAACTTGCACATTAATTTTTTCATCGAGAAACTTATTTTGTTCGTGCAACATGGCACTTGCTGATGGTTCCTGGAGTTTTCTGCATGCGGGTTTTTGTTCGTAAGATTTCACGAATGTTGTTTTTTTCTCTTTGCGAAACTTGTACATTGATTTTGCTCCTCGTGAAACTGATTGTCTTGAACGCACTTGTTGCGTGCTGATTTTTTATTCCTGGAAAAGTTGCATGCTAATTTTTTGTTCGTGAAACTAACTGCAAGATGATTTTTCTCTTCGCGAAACTTGTACGTTGATTTTTTTTCTCTTCATGAAACTGATTTTGTTCCTGGACCTTGTTGTGTGCTGATTTTGTTCTTGGAACATGTTGCGTGCTGATTTTATGCTTGTGAAACTAGTTCCATCTTTATTTTTCTCTTCATGAAAGAGAAAAATTTCTCTCATTTTTCTCTTCACATTGATTTTTTCCTCCTTTTGAAACTGAATTTCTTTCAGTTTGAAACTGGAATTTCTTTGAAACTGAAACTTGTTTGTTCATTTGTTCATGGAAGTTCATGTTCAGCTGATTATTTGTTCATGGAAGTTGTTGCATGCTGATTTTTGTTAGTGAGACTTGTTGCATACTAATTTTTCTCTTTGTGAAACTTCTACATGGATTTTTTTTTCTCCTCACAACTCTGATTATATTCATGGAACTTATTGCATGCTGATATATGCTCATGGAGCTTTTGCATTGATTTTTTCACGTCTTACAAGTTGTACATTAATTTTTCTCATCGTGAAACTTATTTCCTTTACGGCACTTGTTGCGTGCTAATCATTTGTACGTGGAACATATTGTATGCTTATTATCGTTAGTAAGAATTGTTGTATGCTAATTCTTCTCTTCATGAAACTTGTACATTGATGCTTTTTCTCTTCGTAAAAGTTATACATTAGTTTTTATCATCGTGAAACTTATTTTTCTTCACGGTACTTGTTTTGTGCTGATCTTTTGTTTGTGGAAGGTGTTGCATGGTGGGTTTTTGTTCGTGAAACTTGTTGCAAGCTAATTTTTCTCTTTCTGAAACTAATACATTTATTTTTTCCTCACGAATCTAATTTTGTTCATGGAACTTGTTGCATGCTGATTTTTGTTCGTGGAACCTGTAGCATGATAAATTTTGGTCGTGAGACATTTTGCAGGTTGATGAAATTGATTTCCTTGATGAAATTTGTTGTGTACTGATTTTGGTTAGTTAAACTTAATTTATAATGATACATTAGTAGGTTAACCTAACGTACACAGGCTAGGTTAGGTTAACCTACTAGTGTATCTTGATAAATTAAGTTTCACAAACAAAAATCAGTACACATCAAGTTCAATCAAGGAAATCAGTTTTTTGAGAAGAAAAATCGATGTACAAGTATTAAGAAAAGAAAATATCACTATACCGCAAGTTCTACAAAATAAATAAATGCATGCAATTGCTTCCATGAACAAAATTGATTTTGCGACGAGAATATAATTTAATGTGCATGTTTCACGAAAAGCAAAAACAATGTTTTAGAAGTTTAACGAACAAAATCTAAGTACGCAACAAGTTCCACGAACAAAAATCAGCAGGCAACAAGTTCCGTGGATGAAATCAGTTTCACTAGGTAAAAAATCAATGTACAGGTTTGGAGAAAAGAAAAATCAACATGCAACAAGTTTCACAAACAAAAATCAGAACTTAACAATTTCCATGAACAAAAATCAGCAGGCGACAAGTGTAATGAACAAAATCAGTTTCGGGAGGAGAAAAAAAATTCAATGTACAAGTTTCACGTTGAGAAAAAAAACGAAATGCAACAAGTTCCACGAGCAAAATCAGCTGGCAACAGGTTCCATCAACATAATCAGTTTCATGAGGAGAAAAATCAATGCCCATGCTTCACGAAGAGAAAAATCCGCATGCAACAAGTTTCACTAACTAAAAAGTACCCCTCAACAAGTTTTTTAAGCAAAAAAAACAGCTTGCAACACGTTCCTTGAACAAAATTAGTTTCATGAGAAGAAAAAGTTTCAAAAAGGGCAAAATCAGCATGCAACAAGTTCCACGAACAAAAGTCAGAATGCAACCGGTTCAATGAATAAAATCAGTTTTGCGAGGAGAAAAAATCAATGTACAAAATTCACGAAGAGAAAAATCAGCATGCAACAAGTTTAATGAACAAAAAATTAACATTTTACAAGTTCCACAAATATAAATTGCATGCTATAAGTTCAATCAAGGAACTGAAAATGAAGTTTTTTCCATCAACTGAAAAATTCCTTTAACACCTCCACCCTAATTTTTACCTGTAAAAACATATTACTCCAAGGCAATACACGACACCCTGGCAAGCTATGGGTATCATGCGGCAGCTTCCGGCACCCTCATTATTTTAAGAGTATTTACAGATATTTTCATAATAAAAATAGGCTTTTAAATCTAATGATTAATGTTTTGGTAATCCGCCCTCAAAATCACTGAGATCGGTTATATATTACACATTTAGTTAAAAGTACCTTTAAGAACGGGGCTCGGAAGTTGGAGTCTTAATGATTTTATGTTGAATGGAGTCGGAGTTGCACTCGGTATATTAATAATGCCAGGAATTAGAGTTGAAATTGGTTATAAATTACAAATGTAGTTAATGGAATCTTTTAGAACGAAAGTCTGAAATTGGAGTCACAGTAACTTTTGCTGAATGGAGTCAGAGTTGGAGTTGCTGTATATTGAAAATGTCAGGAGTTAGACTCGAAATCAGTTATAAATTGCAAATATAGTCAAAACATCTTTTAGAAGAGGGCTCTGAAGTTGGAGTCTTAGTAATTTTATGCTGAGTCGGAGTTGGACTCGGCATATTGATAGCGCCAGGAATTAGAGTTGGAATTTGCTACAAATTAAAATAAAGTGCTACAAATAAATTTACTACAAATAAAGTTAAAAGAACCTTTAAAAGAAGACTAAGCAGTTGGAGTTTTACGGCTGCCCCCCTCACCTCCCTAGAAATCATTTCCTGAGGGCAGGATTGATATTATTCAACTTTTTAGGCTTTGTTGAGATATTTCCGAGATTTCTCAACGTAAATGCAGCATTTCTTTTTGTGTAAGTTAGATTTTAATCCCCCCCCCCTCTCCATGGAAAAAACTCTTCAACGCCCCTTTCTTAACCTTTAAGCTGTAGAACATGATACTCCCAGCAATTCACACCACAGTGATATTACTTGACTGCCCCCAAATCCCCTCACAATCATTCCTCACAAGACATTCTTCTGAAATATCTTGTTAAAAATTATTATTCAATCGGAAGATTCAAGTTTTTGCATGCCAAGTTTATTATAATAGCCTCCAAAACACTCCACAATACCCTTGCATTACACACCTCCCCCTCCTTCATCCACCTGTCACCAACCTTCATCACCCCCCCCCTCCCCCGAGGACATTTTCATCCTTTTCGCACAGAAAATAATCTCATGAATCTAAATTAAACACTGTTATTACTTGAATAGCAGAACTCGGCATTTCATTGTTAGAGTGTGATACTCCAAACAATTCACCCCACAATGCCACACGACATCCTCTGCCCCCTCCCCGCTCAGCTTTTTTAAGACACTCTTTTAGGGTTCTTACTGTTGAAAATATGCTTTCAATCCATTGATTCGATTTTTTTGCGAGTCTGGACTTCCATTATAACCTACAAAGGATATCCTGCCACCGTGACATTACACGTTTGTCCCCCTATCATCCAAGTGGCATTGAACAGTGGAACTCGGTATTTCATTGTTAGAACGTGATTCTCCAAGAAATTCTCGCCATAGGGCCATGCTATTACTGCTATGCAGCACCCTCTGACATCACATCGTCACCTCTAAGACATTTTCAGGCATTTCTTGTTCAAAATTATGCTTCAACACATGGATTCATATTTTCACGAGCCAAGCCATTCATGATGCTCCAAAAACACAAAACACCACCATGGAATTACACGCCTGCCATCCTGCCACCCAAAAGGCAACCCCCCTCTCCCTCATCACCCCTAGGACATTTTCAACTTTTCCAACCAAAACTAAGCTTTTGAATCTAAATAAATACTATCTTTTTTATTATTAAAACAGTGCCACTCTGCATATCATTGCTAGAAGCGTCATACTCCACCCTCTGACATCACATCATCATCTCCAAGACATTTTCAGACATTTCTTCTTACAAATTATGCTTTAACCCATTGACTCAAGTTTTTGCAGGCCAAGCCTTTCATGGTGCTCCAAAAAGCACATCACACCACCACGGTATTACCCGCCTGCCCCCAGTGATGTGCACCGTTCTTCCATAAGATATGTGAAGCGTTATTGCGTAAGATGCACTGACCTTACATAAGGTGTGTGCCGTTATTAAGTTAAGAGAAAGAAAAAATGCGTTGAGAGTTGCGTTGGGTGAAAAATGAAATATCAAAAAAGTATCATGTGACAGTGATGTGTTTACCGTCCTTACATAAGATATGAGCACCGTTATTACACAGCACCCACGTATGTGCCGTGCTCAATTACAATTGGGTGTCAACCATGGGCTCCTGGAGTCTAGCTTGTCACATACGATGGCTTTATCCATGTTAGACCTGGTCACGAAAATCTTTGGTATCTTCCAGAAAAAAAACAATATGCCAAAAATGGTTACGAATTGAGACAAAATGGCTGTTGGTAGGGGAACTATTGGAACACCTGGGAGTGTCACAAAAATTCTATGCTTTTTTTTCTAAGGATGTCCCAGGAAGCCTGCCAGGGGTGGGAATCTGGCCAGTGAAAAACAGGGCTCCTGTAGTAATCTTGCCAATACTGAAACAAAATTTGAATTCCAGGAATCTTGCCAGGGATACCGTGACATCAGAGGGTGGTGGCCGGAATCCAAGGGAGGGCTGCGCTCGGAATCTTGCCAATACTGAATAAAAATTTGAATCCCTTGGGAATCTTATCAGCCGACCGGTAAAAACAGGGCTCTCGTAAAAATCTTATCAGGGATGTCGTGACGTCAGATGGCCGTAGTAGGAATTCGGGGGAGGGCTAACTTACTGATTTTACCCAGGGAGCTCAGGAAGGTGGGGTTGGTCCGTCATTTTATAAGACATAATTTCCGGATCTTTCAACTACTTTGAACAAGTTGGTTATTTCAAATTTTGATTGGATATGTTCGGGGAAATGTTGGAAGTATCAGGGGGATTAGCTGTCCTCCAATCACTGTCGACTATTAAAAAGGGCACTAGCCCTTTCAATTTACAATCAAATTTTGCAGTTTTTATGACAATACTTTCTGTAAAAAACCTTATATGCTCCCAGTGGATACTTTACAACCCTGGCCCTGACATTTTTTCACATTGCCGGACATTTCAACTATGTTGAAAAAATGAATATCTCAAAATTTTGATTGGATGTGTTTTGGGAAAAGGTGGGCGTGAGTGGGGGTTAGTTTACCTCCAATCACTTTTTACTATTCAAAAGGGCACTAGCCCTTTCAATTTCCAATTGAATGAGCCCTTTTTGAAATTTATACGACAACGCTTTCAATAACAACCTTGTATGCCCCAGGGCATAACTTACTGCCCTTGCCCTAAGGGCTCTGGGGGGGAGCGTCATCCTCAAAGACATAGTTTCCGGACCTTTTAACTACGTTGAACAAAATGGCTATCTAAAAATGTTGATTGTATGTGTTTGGGGAAGTGGTGGACATGAGAGGGGGTTAGTTGCCCTCCAATCACTTTCAAAAATTAAAAAGGGCAATAGTCTTTTCAATTTCCCATCAAACGAGCTCTATTTGAAGTTTCTACTACAACGCTCTCTATAAAAACCATATATGCTACCAGGGCAAAACTTACAACCCTTGTTTTAAGGGCTGTGGGGGGTTTTCATCCTCAAGAACCTACTTTTCAGAACTTGCCGCTGTGTTGAACAAAATGGCTATCTCAACATTTTGATTGGCTGTGTTTTCAAAAATAGTGGGCGCAGGAGGGGGGTGGGGGTAGTTGCCCTTCAATCATTTTCGACAATTAAAACGGGCACTAGGCCTTTCAATCTCCAGACGAATGAGCCGTTTTGAAGTTTCTACGACAACACTTTCTATAAAAAAAAATATATGCCCATAGGGCAAAACTTACCACCCTTGCCCTGCGGAATGTGGGCGGAGTGCCATCCTTAAAGAAATAATTTCTGGACCTTTCAACTACGCTCAAAAAGTATGACTATCTCAAAATTTTGATTGGATCTGTTTGGGGAAAGGGTGGGCATGAAAAGGGTAATACTTGCCTTCCAATCATTTTTAGCTATTAAAAAGAGCACAAGCCCTTCTAATTTCCTATCGAATGAGCCCTCATTGAAATTTCTACGAGAACTCTTTTTTATACGAAGTGCCCTGGTCTAAGAGAAAAAAAAATAATACATTGTACCAACATCGTTCTTTACTTAGGCAGTGCTATTGTGCCTATGATTTCTTTTCGTTTTGAGTTTCCCTTATTTATTGATAGTGATTTTTGCTAGTTTTACGCTTGGAAGATTACACCAATCCTTCCCTTTACGCTGAATAAAATGGCTATCTCAAAATTTTGATTGAATGTGTTTGGGGAAATGGCGGTTGTGAGAGAGAATTAGTTGCCCTCCAATCACTTTTGAATATTTAAAAAACCACTGGCCCTTTCTATTTCTAATCAAAGGACCTGTCTTAGAAGTGTCTATAACAAAAAATGGCCATATCATAATTTCTATCAGATATATTTCGGGAAAATACGAAATGATGGAGAGGAAGTATTCACCATCCGATCACTCTGAATCTTATAAAAGAAATTAGAATTTCTGATTGCGAATCTAACGAGCCCCCTTCAAAGTTTATACGATCATCCTTTCAATATATACCTTATATACTTCCAAGGCATAACTTGAAACTTTTGCCCAGACGGCTGTGGGGGTTTGTCATCCTCAAAGACATAATTTCCGGACCTTTCAATTACGTTGAACAAAATGGCTATCTGAAATTTTTTATTTGATTTGTATGGGGAAATTGTGGGCGTTTGAGAGGGGCTAGTTGACCTCCAGTCAGTTTCGACTACTAAAAACCAAACCGGCTCTTTCAATTTCGAATCGAATGATCCCTTTTCGAAATATTTCCGACAACAAATGGTCATCTTAAAATTTCTATCAGATGCATTTTGGGAAAATGAGAGGTGTGGGGGGATGGATATCAACCTTCTGATCCCTTTGAATCTTGAAAAAGGCACTAGATCATCTGATTACAAATCTAATGAGCCCCACAGACGCTTATACAATCACCCTTTCTATATATACTCTATAAGTAATAAGGAAATTATAATATTTGAGGACTACAAGCCATGTAATCCTCGGATATATAGGGTTATTAGTATCCTATATATTTAACGAATACAACGAGGTGTACAACGACACGAACTTACCAGACAGCTTATACTCGACCATAATGATATAAAATATGGAGCTTACAGCCTAAGCCCACCTTACAGGTTTCTGGGCCAAACCAGACAGGTTTCTAGGGTCAATGGAGAACATCTGACATGAAAAACAACACCTACCTACCAAACACGTTATACTGGCCTATAATAATACCAGTTTTAAAAGTATAAAAACTAGTTCTTGAGTAACAACTATTTTGTATCACTTAATAATGGTCTTAACTAGGCACAAAAATATCTGGATAAAACCAAATGACAATAGCAAGAATGTTATTATACGGATTTAATGAAAAAGGTAAAGGGTTCAAATAGCTTACCAACTAAAAGGTAATCTGAGGGAATAGTAACTCCAGAGGAACATTTTTTAAATGTTAGAATAAAATTAGAACAACAGAGACGTCATACACACATGACATGGAACCTTTTTGATGTTTCACTGACAGAAACGCCATACATAAAGAGACAAACTCTGTCTCTCTGTGTCGTCTTTGTTTGTGTATCGTCTCTGAGTGTGTATCATCCCTGTGTGTGTGTCGTCTCTGTATGTAAGTTGTCTCTGTGTATGTGTCGTCTTTGTTTGTTTGTCGTCTCTGTGTGAGTGTCGTCTCTGTGTGTGTGTGTGTCGTCTGTGTGTGTGTGTCGTCTCTGTGTGTGTTTCGTCTCTGTGTATGCGTCATCTCTTTGTGTATGTTGTCCATGTTTGTGTGTGTGTAGTCTGTTTGTGTGTGTCGTCTCTGTGTGTGTGTCGTCTCTGTATGCGGGTTGTCTGTGTATGTGTCATCTCTTTGTGTGTGTAGTCTCTGTGTGTGTGTCGTCTTGGTGCGTGTTTCGTCTCTGTGTGTGTCGTCTCTGTGTGTGTGTCGTCTCTGTGTATGTTTCATCTCTGTGTTTGTGTCGTCTCTGTGTTTTTTCGTCTCTGTGTGTGAGCCGTCTCTGTGTGTTTTTCGTCTCTGTGTGTGTTATCTCTCTGTGTGTGTCGTCAGTGTGTGTGTGTGTCATCTCTATGTGTGTGTCGTCTTTTTTAGTATGTCGTCTCTGTATGCGTGTGTCGTCTCTTTGTGTGTTTCGTCGCTAAGTGTGTTTCGTCTCTGTGTGTGTTTCGTCGCTATGTGTGTTTCGTCGCTATGTGTGTTTCGTCGCTATGTGTGTTTCGTCGCTATGTGTGTTTCTTCGCTATGTGTGTGTCGTCTCTGTATGTGTGTTGTCTCTGTTTGTGTGTCATCTCTCTGTGTGTTTCGTCTCTGTGTGTTTGTCATCTCTGTGTGTGCGTCTTCTCTGTGTGTGTGTCGTCTCTGTGTGTGTTGTCTCTGTGTCTGTTTTGTCTGTGTGTGTTTGTCATTTCTGTGTGTGTGTCGTCTCTGTGTTTGTGTCGTTTCTATGTGTGTCGTCTGTGTGTGTGTGTCGTTTCTGTATGTGTCATCTCTGTTCGTGTGTCGCTCTGTGTGTTTGTCGTCTCTGTTTGTGTCTTCTCTGTGTGTTTGTTGTTTCTGTGAGTGTGTCGTTTGTGTGTGTGTCTTCTCTGTTTTTGTGCCGTCTCTGTGTGTTTGTCGTTTCTGTGTGTGTGTCATTTGTGTGTGTTTTTGTCGTCTCTGTGGGTGTGTCATCTCTGTTTGTGTGTCCTCTCGGTGTGTTTCTTATTTTTGTGCGTTTGTCATCTCTGTGTATATGTGACAAACACACAGAGATGACACTCACACAGTGACGACACACACACAGACGACACACACAGAGACGACCCACACACCGAGACGACACACACACAGAGAAAACACACATATAGAGACTACACACACATAGAGACGACACACACACAAAGATGACACACACACAGAGATGACACAAACACAGAGACGACACACATACAGAGTCAACAAACACACAGAAACGAAACATACACAGAAATGACACACACACAGATACGACACGCACAGAGACAGCACACACAGGGACGCCAAACCCAAAGAGACAAAATATACACAGAGACGATACACACACACAGAGACGAGACAAACACAGAGACGACACAAAAAGACTGAGACTACACTCACAAACACAGATGACACATACACACAGAGACGACACACACACAAAGACGACACACAGACAGAGACGACACAGAGACAACAAACTTACATAGACGACACTCACACAGAGAAGACAAATACTCAGAGACGACACACACACAGAAAACACATACAGAGATGACGTACACACAGAGAAGACACATACACACAGAGACGAAACACAAACAGAGACGACAAACACTCAGAGACGACACATAAAGAGGCGACACACACAGAGACTACAGACAAACGGAGACGAGAAGCACACACAGACAACCTACACACAGAGGCGAAACACACACAGAGACGATAATCACGCAGGGACGACATAAACACAGAGACGACACACGCACAGAAACGACACACACTCAGAGACGAAGGACACAGAGGTACGACAGACACAGAGACGACACACACACAGGGACAACACACACACAGAGATGACACACACACAGTGACGACACATACACAGAACCGACACACACAGAGACAAAACACACCCACACAAACGAAACACACAGAGACGACAAACACTCAAGACGAAACACACACAGAGACGACACACATACTGAGACGACACACAAACAGAGACGACTCACACACTGAGATGACACACAAAAAGATATGACACACGGACAGAGACAAAACTCAAACAGAGACGACACACACGCAGAGAAGACATACACTGAGAGACGATACACACACAAAGATGAAACACACACAAAGACGACACACACAGAGAGATGACACACACAGACAGAGACGACACACACACACACAGACGACACATACAGAGAGACGACAAACACAAAGAGACGAATAACACATAGAGACGACACACACACACAGACGACACACACACACACAGAGACGAAACACGCACAGAGACGACATACACACAGAGACGACACACACACACAGAGACGACACACACACAGGCGACACACACACAGAGACGACACACACATAGAGACGCTACACACACACAGAGACGAAACACACACAAAGACGACACACACAAAGAGACGACACACACAACAAGACGACATACAGACAGAGACGACACACATACACAGAGACAACACACTTACAGAGACGACACACACACAGAGAAGACAAATACTCAGAGACGAAACACACACAGAGACGACAAACACAGAGATGACACACACACACACACAGACGACACACACACAGAGACGACACACACACAGAGATGACACAAACACAGAGACGACACATACACAGAGTCGACACACACAGAGACAACACACACCCAGACAGACGAAACACACAGAGACGACACAAACTCAAGACGAAACAGACACAGAGACAAAACACACACAGAGACGGACGACACACACACAGAGACGACTCAAACACTGATACGACACACACACAGAGATGACACACAGAAAGAGACAAAACACAAACAGAGACGACACAAACACAGAGATGACACACACAGAGAGACCATACACACACTCAGACGACACGAACACAGAGACGACAAACATGCAAAGCTGACACACACAAAAAGATGACAAAAAGAAAAAAACGAAAAACACATAGAGACGATACACACAGACACGATACACACAGTGACAACACACACAGGGACGACACACACAGAGAGATGACAAACACACGTCGTCTGTATGTGTGTTGTCTGTGTGTGTGAGTCGTCTCTGTGTGTTTGTCGTCTCTGTGTTTGTGTCGTCTTTGTGTTAGTGTCATCTCTCTGTGTGCGTCGTCTCTTGTGTGTGTGTCATTTCTTTGTGTGTGTCGTCTCTGTGTGTGTGTCATCTCGGTGTGTGTGTCAACTCTGCGTTTGTCATCTCTGTGTGTGTGACGTCACTGTGTCTGTATCGTCTGTGTGTGTGTGTCGTATATCTGTGTGTGTCGTTTCTGTGTGTATGTCGTCTCTCTGTGTGCGTCCTCTCGGTGTCTGTCTTCTATGTGTGTGTTTGTCGTCTCTATGTGTATATGACACATACACACACAGACGACACACACAATGTGACGACACACACACAGACGACACACAGAGGGGAGAAGACACACACACCGAGACGACAGACGCACAGAGACGACACACACAAAAAGATGACGCACAAATAGAGACGACGCACACACCGAGACGACACACACACATAGAGAAGACACACACACAGAGACGATACAATCACAGAGACGACACACTCAGAGACGACAAACACACAGAGACGACAAACACACAGAGATGGCTAACACACAGACACCAAACAAACACAGAGACGACACAAACACAGAGAAGAAACATACACAGAGACGACACACACACGGAGACGACACACACACAGACACAACACACATACAGAGGCTACACACACACAGAGACGAGACACACACAGAAAACATATACAGAGATGACATACACACAGAGACGACACATACACAAAGAGACGACACACATACAGAGACGACACACACTCAGAGACGACACAAACACAGAGACGACACACACAGACACGAAACACAAACAGAGACGACACACACACACAGACGACACACAGACAGAGAAGACTAAAACATAGAGACGACAAACACAGAGAGACGACACACACACAGAGATGACACACGCACAGAGACGACAAACACACACAGAGACGAAGAACACAGGGGTACGATACACACAGAGTTGACGCACACACACACAGATGACACACACACAGAGACGACACATACACAGAGCCGACACACACAGAGACAACACACACCCACACACACGAAACACACAGAGACGACACACACTCAAGACGAAACACATACTTAGACGACAAACATACTGAGACCACACACACACAGAGACGACTCACACACTGTGATGACACACACAAAGAGATGACACACGGACAGAGACAAAACTCAAACAGAGACGACACACACGCAGAGAAGACACACACAGAGAGACGATACACACACACAAAGATGAAACACACACAAAGACGACACACAAATAGAGACGACACACACAGACAGAGAGGACACACACACATACAGAGATACGAAAAACACAAAGAGACGAATAACACATAAAGACAACACACACACAGAGACGACACACACACACAGAGACGAAACACAAACTGAGACGACATACACACAGAGACTACACACACACACAGAGACAACACACACACAGACGACACTAACACAGAGACGACACACTCAAAGAGACGACACACAAACAGAGACTACCCCCACACAGAGACGATACACACACACAGACGAAACACACACAAAGACGAAACATACACAGAGACGACACACACACACAGACGACACACAGACAGAGACGACACACATACACAGAGACAACACATTTAAAGAGACGACACACACACAGAGAAGACAAATACTCAGAGACGACAAACACACAGAGACGACAAACACAGAGATGACACACACACAGAGACGACACACACACACAGAGACGACACACACACAGAGATGACACACACACAGAGACAACACATACACAGAGCAGACACACACAGAGACAACACACACCCAGACAGACGAAACACACAGAGATGACACACACTCAAGAGGAAACACACAAAGAGACAAAACACACACAGAGACGACACACACGCAGAGACGACTCAAACACTGATACGACACACACACAGAGATGACACACAGAAAGAGACAAAACTCAAACAGAGACGACACACACACAGAGACGACACAAACAGAGAGACGATACACACACAGAGACGACACAAACACAGAGACGACAATCATACAAAGCTGACACATACAAACAGACGACAAAAAGAAAAAACGACAAACACACAGAGACGATACACACAGACCCGACACACACAGTGACAACACACACAGGGACGACACACGCAGAGAGACGACAAACACACGTCGTCTCTATGTGTGTTGTCTGTGTGTGTGAGTCGTCTCTGTGTGTTTGTCGTCTCTGTGTTTGTGTCGTCTATGTGTTAGTGTCATCTCTCTGTGTGCGTCGTCTCTGTGTGTGTGTCATTTCTTTGTTTGTTTCGTCTCTGTGTGTTTGTCATCTCGGTGTGTGTGTCAACTCTGTGTTTGTCATCTATGTGTGTGTGACGTCACTGTGTGTGTGTCGTCTCTGTATGTGTGTCGTCTCACTGTGTGTTTCAATTCTGTGTGTGTGTCGTCTCTCTGTGTGTGTCCTCTTGGTGTTTGTCTTCTCTGTGTGTGTTTTTCGTCTCTACGTGTATGTGACACATTCACACAGACGACACACAAAAAGTGACGACACACACACACAGACGACACAGAGAGGGGAGAAGACACACACACCGAGACGACAAACGGACAGAGACGACACACACAAAAAGATGACGCACACACAGAGACGACCCACACACCGAGACAACACACACACATAGAGAAGACACACACTCAGAGACGACAATCACACAGAGACGACACACACACAGAGATGGCTAACACACAGACACGAAACAAACACAGAGGCGACACAAACACAGAGACGAAACATATAAAGAGACGACACACACACACTGAGACGACACACAAACAGAGACAACACACATACAAAGACGAAACACACACAGAGACGAGACACACATAGAGACGACACACACACACACAGACGACACACTAAAAAAGAGGACACACACATAAAGATGATACACAAACACTGACGACACACACAGAGAGATAACACACACAGAGACGACAAACACACAGAGACGGCTCACACACAGAGATGAAAAAAACACAGAGACGACACTAACACAGAGACGAAACATACACAGAGACGACACACACACTGAGACAACACACACAGAGACAACACACATACAAAGACGACAGAAACACAGAGATGACACACACACAGGGACGAAACACACAGAGAGACAATAAACACACAGAGACGACACACACACAGAAACGACATACACACAGATACGAAACGCACAGAGACAACGCACACAGAAATGCCAAACACAAAGAGATGAAACACACACAGAGGGACGACACACACACACAGAGACGAAACACACACAGAGACGACACACAAACAGAGACGACACACAAACAGAGACGACACACACACAGAGACGACACGCACACAGAGACGATATCTTTATCGTATCTGTGTGTGTTTCGTCTCTCTGTGTGCGTCGTCTCTAAGTGTATCTCGTCTCTGTATGTGTGTCGTGTCTGTGTGAGTGTCGCCTCTGTGTGTGTTTCGTCTCTGTGTGTGTGTCCTCTCTGTGAGTGTAGGTTGTCCATGTGTGTGTGTCGTCTCTGTGTGTTTGTCGTGTCTTTGTGTGTGTCGTTTCTGTGTGTGTGTCGTGTCTGTATGGGTTTCTTCTCTGTGCGTGTGTCGTCTCTGTGTGTTTGTCGTCTCTGTGTGATTGTGTCGTCTCTGTGTGTGTGTCATCTCCGTGTGTGTGTCGTCTCTGTGTGTTTGGCGTCTCTTTGTGTTTGTCGTCGCTGTGTGTGTGTCGTCTCTGTGTGTGTGTCGGCTCTTTGTGTGTGTCGTCTTTGTATGTATTTTGTCTCTGTGTGTGTGTCGTCTCTGTGTGCTTGTCGTCTCTGTGTGTGTGAAATCTCTGTGTCTGTGTCGCCTCTCTGTGTGTGTCGTCTCTATGTGTGTATCTTCTCTGTATGTGTGTCGTCACTGTGTGTGTGCAGTCTCTTTGTGTGTGTTGTCTCAGTTTGTTTGTCGTCTCTGTGTGTGTGTCGTCTCTGTATGTTTGTCGTCTCTTTGTGTATTTCGTCTCTGTGTGTGTAATCTCTCTCTGTGTGTCGTCTCTGTGTGTGTGTTGTCTCTGTTTGTGTGTTGTCTTTGTGTGTTTGTCGTCACTCTGTGAGTGTCGTCTCAGTGTGTCTATCGTTTCAGTGTGTGTATTGTCTTTGTGTTTATGTCGTCTATGTGTGTGTATCGTCTCTTTGTTTGTTTTTCGTCTCTGTGTGTGTCGTCTCTTTGTGTGTTTCGTTTCTGTGCGTTTCGTCTCTGTGTGTATGTCGTCTCTGTGTGTGTCGTCTCTGTATGTGTTTCTTCTCTGAGTGTGTGTCATCTCTGTTTGTGTGTCGTTTCTGTGTGTTTCGTCTCTGCGTGTTTGTCTCTATGTGTGTGTCATCTCTGTGCACGTGTCTTCTCTGTGTGTGTGTTTCGTTTCTCTGTGTTTGTCGTCTCTGTTTGTGTGTCGCCTCTGTGTGTGTGTCGTATCTGTATGTTTGTCGTCTCTGTGTTTGTGTTGCCTCTGTGTTTGTCGTCTCTATGTGTGTGTCGTCTCTATGTGTGTGTCGTCTCTGTGTGTGTGTCGTCTGTGTGTGTGTGTCGTCTCTGTGTGAGTGTTGTCTATGTGGTTGTGTCGTCACTGTGAGAGTGTCGTCTCTGTGTGTGTTTCGTCTCTGTGTGTTTGTCCTCTCTGTGTGTGTAGGTCGTTTATGTGTGTTTGTCGTCTCTGGGTGTGAGTCGTCTCTGTGTCTGTGTCGTCTCTGTTTGTGTCGTCTATGTGTGTGTGTCGTCACTGTGTGTGTGTCGTCTCTGTGTTTGTGTCGTCTCTCTATGTGTCTCGTCTCTCTGTGTGTGTGTGTCATCTCTGTGCGTATATCGTCTCTGTGTGTGTGTCCTCTGTGTGTCTGTGTGTCGCCTCTGTGTGTATGTGTTGTCTCTTTATGTGTGTCGTCTCTGTGTGTTTCGTCACTGTGTCTGCGTCCTCTCTGAGTGTGTGTCGGTTCTGTATGTGTTTAGTCTCTGTATGTGCGTTTTCTCTTTGTGTTTGTCTTCTCTCGGTGATTGATGTCTGTGTGTTTGTGGTGCCTCTGTGTGTGTCGTCTCTCTATGTGTGTCGTCTCTGTGTTTGTGTGTGTGTCGTCTCTGTGTGTGTCTCGTCTCTTTGTGTGTGTCGTCTCTGTGTGTGTGTCGTCTCTGTGTGTGTACCGTCTCAGTGTGTGTGTTGTCTCTGTATGTTTGTCATCTCTGTGTGTGTCATCTCTGTGTTTGTGTCGTCTCTGTGTGTTTGTCGTATCTTTGTGTGTTTCGTTTCTTTGTGTGTGTCATCTCTAAGTATATGTCGTCTCTGTATGTGTGTCGTCTCTGTGTGAGTATCGTCTCTTTGGGTGTGTTTTCTCTGTGTGAGTGTCGTCTCTGTGTTTTTTGTCTCTGTGTTTGTGTCCTCTCTGTTTGTGTAGGTCGCCCATGTGTGCTTGTCATCTCTGTGTGTATGTCGTCTCTGTGTGTGTGTCAGATCTATGTTTGTGTCGTCTCTGTTTGTGTTTCGTCTCGGTGTTTGTGTCATCTCTGTGTGTGTTGTCTCTGTGTGTGTGTCGTCACTGTGTGTGTCGTCTTTGTGTGTGTCGTCTCTCTATGTGTGTCGTCTCTGTGTGTGTGTGTGTCGTCTCTGTTTGTGTTTCGTCTCGGTGTTTGTGTCATCTCTGTGTGTGTTGTCTCTCTGTGTGTGTCGTCACTGTGTGTGTCGTCTTTGTGTGTGTCGTCTCTCTATGCGTGTCGTCTCTGTGTGTGTGTGTGTGTCGTCTCTGTGTGAGTTTAGTCTCTGTGTGTGTGTCGTCTCGGTGTGTGTGTCCTCTGTGTGTCTTTGTGTCGTCTCTATGTGTGTGTCGTCTCTGTTTGTATGTGTCGTCTCTTTATGTGTGTCGTCTCCGTGTGTTTCGTCTCTTTGTGTTTTTCGTCTCTGAGTGTGTGTCGTCTCTGTGTCTGTGTCTTCTCTCTTTGTGTGTCGTCTCTATGTGTGTTTGTTGTCTCTGTGTGTGTGTCGTCTCTGTGTGTGCCGTTTCTGTGTTTTTGTCGTCACTGTGTGTGTTTTGTCTCGGTGTCTGTGAGGTCTCTGTGTGAGTCGTCTCTTTGTGTGTTTCGTCTCTGTGTGTGTCATCTCTCTCTGTTTTTGGTCCCTATGTGTGTGTCGTCTGTGTGTGTATGTCTTCTCTGTGTGTGTCGTCTCTGTGTGTGTGTCGCCTCTGTGTTTGTTTTGTCTCTCTCTGTGTGTCGTCTCTATGTGTGTATCGTCTCTGTATGTGTGTCGTCACTGTGTGTGTGTTGTCTCTGTGTGTGTGTTGTCTCAGTGTGTTTGTCTTCTCTGTGTGTGTGTCGTCTCTGTGTGTTTGTCGTCTCTTTGTGTATTTCGTCTCTCACACACAGAGACGAAACTCACACAGAAACGACACACACACACACACACAGACGATACACATAGAGAGACGACACACATACAGAGACGATACACACACAGTGACGACAAACACAGAGAGACGACACACACAGAGACAAGTGATTTGTCTCTTTGTGTTTGTCGTCTCTGTGTTTATATCGTCTATGTGTATTTCATCTCTGTGTGTGTGTCGTCTCTGTGTGTGTGTCGTCTCTGTGTGTGCTTCGTCTCTGTGTGTGTGTCTTCTCTGTGTGTGCGTGTCGTCTCTGTATGTTTGAAGTCTCTCTGTGCGTCATCTCTGTTTTTGTGTCGTCTCTGTGTTTTTGTCGTATCTGTGTGTTTGCGTCTCTTTGTGTGTGTCTTGTCCAAGTGTATGTCGTCTCTGTATGTTTGTCGTCTCTGTGTGAGTTTCGTCTCTATGGGTGTGTCGTCTTTGTGTGAGTGTCGTCTCTGTGTGTGTTTCGTCTCTGTGTGTGTGTCCTCTCTGTGTGTGTAGGTCGTCTATATGTGTTTGTCGTCTCTGTGTCTGTGTCGTCTCTGTGTGTGTGTCGTCTCTGTGTTTGTGTCGTCTCTGTGTGTGTTTCGTCTTGTTGTCTGTGTCGTCTCTGTGTGTGTCTCTGTATGTGTGTTTTCTCTTTGTGTTTGTCTTCTCTGTGTGATTGTTGTCTGTGTGTTTGTGTTGCCTCTGTGTGTGTCGTCTCTTTGCGTGTTTCGTCTCTGTGTGTATGTCATCTCTCTGTGTGTGTCGTCTCTGTGTGTGTGTGTGTCGTCTCTGTGTGTGTGTCGTCTTTGTGTGTCTGTCATCTCTGTGTGTGTATCGTCTCTGTGTGTATGTTGTCTCTGTATGTTTGTCGTCTCTTTGCGTGTCATCTCTGTGTTTCTGTCGTCTCTGTGTGTTTGTCGTATCTGTGTGCGTTCGTTTCTTTGTGTGTGTCATCTCTAAGTTTATGTCGTCTCTGTATGTGTGTTGTCTCTGTGTGAGTGTCGTCTCTGTGGGTGTGTTTTCTCTGTGTGAGTGTCGTTTCTGTTTGTTTCGTCTCTGTTTGTTAGTCCTCTCTGTTTATGTAGGTCGTCTGTGTGTGTTTGTCGTCTCTTTTTGTGTTTCGTCTCTGTGCGTATGTTGTCTCAGTGTATGTGTCGTCTCTGTATCTGTCGTCTCTGTGTGTTTCGTCACTGTGTATTTGTCGTCTCTCTTTGTTTGTCATCTCTGTGTGTTTGTCGTATCTGTGTATGTTTCGCCTCTTTGTGTGTATCGTATCTGAGTGTGTGTCGTCTCTGTATGTGTGTCATCTCTGTGTGTGTTTCGTCTCTGTGTATGTGTCATTTCTGTGTGAGTTTCGTCTTTGTGTGTTTGTCGTGTCTGCGTGTGTTTCGTCTCTTTGTGTGTGTCGTCTCTGTATTTGTGTCGTCTCTGTGTGTATATCGTCTCTGTGTGGTTGTCGTCTCTGTTTGTGTGCCGTCTCTGTTTGTGTGTCCACGCTGTGTGTGTTTGCGTCTCTGTTTATGTGTTGCCTCTGTGTGTGTATCGTCTCTGTGTATATGTCGTTTCTGTGTGTGTCGTCATTGTGTGTGTGTCGTCTCTGTGTGTGTGTCGTATCTATGTTTTGTGTCGTCTCTACCTGTGTGCCGTCTCTGTGTTTGTGTCCTCTCTATGTGTTTGTCGTCTCCTTGTGTGTGTCGTCTGTGTGTATGTGTGTGTCATGCCTCTGTATGTGTCTTCTCTGTATGTGTGTCATCTTTCGATGTGTGTTGTCTCTGTTTGTGTGTCGTCAATGTGTGTGTGTCTTCTCTATGTTTTAGTCGTCTCTGTGTGTGTTTCGTCTCTATTTTTTTGTCGTCTCTATGTGTGTGTCGTCTGTGCGCGTGTGTCGTCTCTGTGTGTGTGTCGTCTCTATGTTTGTGTCGTCTCTATATGTGTGCCGTATCTGTGTGTGTGTCCCCTCTGTGTGTTTGTTGTCTCTGTGTTTGTGTCGTCTCGGGGTGTTTGTCATCCCTCTGTGTGTTTCGTCCCTGTATGTGTGTTGTCTTTGTATGTGTTTCTTCTCTGTGTGTGTGTGTCATCTCTGTGTTTGTGTCGTCTCTGTGTGTGTTTCGGTACTGTGTGTGTTTCGGTACTGTGTGTGTGTCGTCTCTCTCTTTGTTTGCGTCTGTGTGTGTGTCATCTCCGTGTGTGTTTCGTCTCTCTGTGTGTGTCGTCTCTGTATGTGTTTCGTTTCTGAGTGTGTTTCATCTCTTTGTGTGTCGTCTGTGTGTGTGTGTTTGTTGTCTCTGTGTATGTCGTCTCTGTGTTTGTGTCGTATCCGTGTGTGTTTCGTCTCTGAGTGTGTGTCGTCTCTGTTTGTCTTTCGTCTTTGTGTGTGTTTCGTCTCTGTGTGTTTTTAATCTCTGTGTGTTTGTCGTCACTTTGTGTGTGTTGTCTCTATGTGTGTGTCGTCTCTGTGTTTGGGTCATATCTGTGTGTGTTGTGTCTTTGCGTGTGTCGTCACTGAGTGTGTGTCATCTCTGTATGTGTGTCGTGTCTGTGTTTGTGTTGTCTGTGTTTGTGTTTCCTCTCTGTGTGTGTTTGTCGTCTCTGTGTGAGTGTCGTCTCTGTGTATGTGTGGTCTCTCTGTATATGTGTATTCTCTGTATGTGTGTCTTCTCTGAGTGTTTGTCTTCTCTGTGTGTGTTTCGTCTATGTAAGTGTGTTTTCTCTGTGTGTGCGTGTCATCTCTGTGTGTATGTCATCTCTGTGGGTGTTTCGTCTCTCTGTGTTTGTTTTGTCTCTGTGTGTTATTCGTCTCTTTGTGTTTGTCGTCTCTCTGTATTTGTGTTTCGTCTCTGTTTGTGTGTCATCTCTGTGTATGTGTCGTCTCTCTGTGTTTGTCGTGTCTTTGTGTGTATTCTCTGTGTGTGTGTCATCCCACTGTGTTTCGGGTCTGTATGTATGTCGTCTCTGTGTGTGTTTCGTCTCTGTGTGTGTGTGTGTGTGTGTCATCTCTGTCTGTGTGACGTCTATTTGTGTGTCGGCTTTGTTTGTGTGTCGTCTCTATGATTATGTTGTCTCTATGTGTGTGCCATCTCTGTGTGTGTGTCGTCTCTCTGTGTTTGTCGTGTCTTTGTGTGTATTCTCTGTGTGTGTGTCATCCCACTGTGTTTCGGGTCTGTATGTATGTCGTCTCTGTGTGTGTTTCGTCTCTGTGTGTGTGTGTGTCATCTCTGTGTTTGTGTCGTCTTTGTATGTGTGTCGTCTGTCTGCGTGTGTTTCGTCTCTCTGTGTTTGTCATTTCTGTGTCTTTGTCGTCTCTGTTTTCTGTGTCTGTGTTCTGTGTCTTTGTCTTCTCGTCTCTGTTTGTTGTCGTCTCTGTGTTTGTGTCGTCTGTATGTGTGGTTCGTATTTGCGTGTGTGTTGTCTCTGTGTGTGTGTCGTCTCTGTGTGTGTGTCTTCTCTGTGTGTTTGTCGTTTCTGTGTGTGTGTCTTCTCTGTGTGTGTGTCGTCTCTCTGTGTGTGTCGTCTCTGTGTGTGTGTCGTCTCTGTGTGTGTGTCGTCTCTCTGTGTGTGTCATCTTTGTGTTTGTGTCGTCTCTGTATGTGTGTCGTCTGTCTGCGTGTGTCTTCTATGTGTGTGTGTCGTCTCTCTGTGTGTGTCGTTTATGTGTCTGTGTCGTCTCTGTTGTCTCTGTCTGTGTTCTGTGTATGTGTCGTCTCGTCTCTGTTTGTTGTCGCCTCTGTGTTTGTGTGTCTCTATCTCTATGTGTGTTTCGTCTCTATGTGTGTGTCGTCTCTGTGTGTGTTTCATCTCTTTGTTTTTTCTTATCTGTGTGTGTGTCTTCTCGGTGTTTGTGTCATCTCTGTGTGTGTCGTCTCTGTTTGTGAGTCGTGTCTGTGTGGGTATCGTCTTTGTGTGTGTGTTTGTCAACTCTTTGTGTGTGTTTCGTCTCGGTGTGTGTTTCGTCTCTGTGTGTGTTTCATCTCTTTGTGTTTTTCGTATCTGTGTGCGTGTCTTCTTGGTGTTTGTTTCATCTCTGTGTGTGTCGTCTGTGTGTGTGTCGTCTCTGTGTATGTGTCGTCTCTATGTGTGTGTTGTCTCTCTGTGTGTGTCGTGTCTGTGTGTGTGTCGTATGTGTGTGTGTGTGTCGTGTTTGTGTGTGTGTCGTCTCTAAGTCTGTGTCGTCTCTGTTTGTGTGTCGTCTCTCTCTGTGTGTCGTCTCTGTGTGTGTGTCGTCTCTGATTGTGTTTTATCTCTGAGTGTTTGGCGTCTCTGTGTGTGTATTGTCTCTGTGTGTGTGTCGTCTCTGTGTGCCAGCCCCTCTGTGTGTGTGTTTCCCCTCTGTGTGTTTGTCGTCTCTGTGTGTGTCATCTCTGTGTGTTTGTCATCCCTCTGTGTGTGTCGTACCTGTATGTTTGTCGTCTCAGTGTTTCATCTGTGTTTGTGTGTCATCTCTGTGTTTGTGTGTCATCTCTGTGTTTGTGTCGTCTCTGTGTGTGTTTCTCTGTGTGTGTGTCGTCTTTGTGTGTGTGTTGTCTCTCTGTGTGTGTCGGCTCTGCTTGTGTGTCGTGTCTGTGTGTGTCATCTCTATGTGTGTTTGCGTCTCTGTGTGTTTGTCATTTCTGTTTGTGCGTCGTCTCAGTGTGTGTTTCATCTCTTTGTGTGTGTCGTTTCTGTATGTGTGTCATCTCGGTGTGTGTTTCTTTCTCTGTGTGTGTCGTCTGTGTGTATTTCTTGTCTGTGTTTTGGTCGTCTCTGTATGTGTGTCTTGTTTGTGTGTGTGTCATCTGTGTGTGTGTGTCCTCTCTGTTTGCGTTTTTCGTCTCTGTGTGTGTTTCGTCTCTGTGTTTGTGTCGCCTCTGTGTGTTTGTGTCTTCTCTGTGTGTGTGTCATCTCTGTGTGTGTCGTCTCTGAGTGTGTGTCTTCTCTGTGTGTGTGTCGTCTCTGTAAGTGTGTTGTCTCTGTGTGTGCCTGTCGTTTCTGTGTGTGTGTCGTCTCTGTTTGAGTGTCGTCTCTGTGTGTGTTTCGTCTCTGTGTGTGTGTCGTCTCTGTGTGTGTGTGTCGTCTGTGTGTGTGTGTGTGTGTGTGTGTCATCTCTGTGCGTGTGTCGTCTCTGTGTGTGTGTCATCTCTTTGCGTGTGTCGTCTCTGGGTGTGTGTCGTCTCGGTGTGTGTGTTGTCTCTGTGTGTGTCGTCTGTGTGTGTGTGTGTGTCATCTCTGTTGGTGTGTCATCTCTGTGTATGTGTCGTCTCTGTGTATTTGTTGTCTCTCTGTGTGTGTCGTCTTTGTGTGTATGTCATCTGTGTATGTGTGTCATCTTTGTGTGTGTCGTCTCTATGTGTTTGTCGTCTCTGTGTGTGTGTCGTCTGTCTGTGTGTGTCGTCCCTGTGTGTGTGTTGTCTTTGTGTGTGTGTTGTCTCTGTGTGTGTGTTGTCTCTGTGTGTATGTCTTGTCTCTCTATGTGTGTCGTCTCTGTGTGTGTGTCGTCTCTCTTTGAGTGTCGTCTCTGTGTGTGTGTCGTCTCTGTGTGTGTTTCATCTCTTTGTGTTTTTCGTATCTGTGTGTGTGTCTTCTCGGTGTTTGTGTCATCTCTTTGTGTGTCGTCTGTGTGTGTGTCGTCTCTGTGTATGTGTCGTCTCTATGTGTGTGTTGTCTCTCTGTGTGTGTCGTGTCTGTGTGTGTGTCGTATGTGTGTGTGTGTGTGTCGTCTTTGTGTGTGTGTCGTCTCTAAGTCTGTGTCGTCTCTGTTTGTGTGTCGTCTCTCTGTGTGTGTCGTCTCTGTGTGTGTGTCGTCTCTGATTGTGTTTTATCTCTGAGTGTTTGGCGTCTCTGTGTGTGTGTCATCTCTGTGTTTTAACCCCTCTGTGTGTGTGTTTCCCCTCTGTGTGTTTGTCGTCTCTGTGTGTGTGTCATCTCTGTGTGTTTGTCATCCCTCTGTGTGTGTCATCCCTGTATGTTTGTCGTCTCAGTGTGTCATCTGTGTTTGTGTGTCATCTCTGTGTTTGTGTGTCATCTCTGTGTTTGTGTCGTCTCTGTGTGTGTTTCTCTGTGTGTGTCGTCTTTGGGTGTGTGTTGTCTCTCTGTGTGTGTCGTCTCTGCTTGTGTGTCGTCTCTGTGTGTGTCATCTCGATGTGTGATTGCGTCTCTGTGTGTGTGTCATTTCTGTTTGTGTGTCGTCTCAGTGTGTGTTTCATCTCTTTGTGTATGTCGTTTCTGTATGTGTTTCATCTCGGTGTGTGTTTCTTCTCTGTGTGTGTCGTCTGTGTGTATTTCTTCTCTGTGTTTTGGTCGTCTCTGTATGTGTGTCTTGTTTGTGTTTGTGTCATCTGTGTGTGTGTGTCCTCTCTGTTTGCGTTTGTCGTCTCGGTGAGCGTGTCGTCTCTGTATGTATGTGTCGTCTCTGGGTGAGTGTCGTCTCTGTGTGTGTTTCGTCTCTGTGTTTGTGTCGCCTCTGTGTGTTTGTGTCTTCTGTGTGTGTGTGTCATCTCTGTGTGTGTCGTCTCTGAGTGTGTGTCTTCTCTGTGTGTGTGTCGTCTCTGTAAGTGTGTTGTCTCTGTGTGTGCCTGTCGTCTCTGTGTGTGTGTCGTCTCTGTGTGTGTGTGTCGTCTCTGTGTGTGTGTGTGTGTGTGTGTCATCTCTGTGCGTTTGTCGTCTCTGTGTGTGTGTCATCTATTTGTGTGTGTCGTCTCTGGGTGTGCGTCGTCTCGGTGTGTGTGTTGTCTCTTTGTGTGTCGTCTGTGTGTGTGTGTCATCTCTGTTGGTGTGTCATCTCTGTGTATGTGTCGTCTCTGTGTATTTGTTGTCTCTCTGTGTGTGTCGTCTTTGTGTGTGTGTCATCTGTGTATGTGTGTCATCTTTGTGTGTGTCGTCTCTATGTGTTTGTCGTCTCTGTGTGTGTGTCGTCTGTCTGTGTGTGTCGTCCCTGTGTGTGTGTTGTCTTTGTGTGTGTGTTGTCTCTGTGTGTGTGTTGTCTCTGTGTGTGTCTTGTCTCTGTGTGTGTGTCGTCTCTGTGTGTGTGTCGTCTCTCTTTGAGTGTCGTCTCTGTGTGTGTGTTGTCTTTTTGTGTTTATCGTCTTTGTGTGTTTTTCGTCTCTTTGTGTTTGTCATCTCTCTCTTTGTGTAGACTAGGTGTGTATATCGTCTCTCTGTGTCATCTCTGTGTTTCGTCTGTGTTTGTCTATGTGTGTAGTCTCTGTGTGTGTCGTCTTTGTGTATATGTCGTCTCTGAGTTTGTCGTCTCTGCGGGTATGTCGTCTCTTTGTGTTTGTCATCTCTCTCTTTGGGTCGACTGACGTGTATCGTCTCTCTTAGAGACGTGTATCGTCTCTCTTTGTGTGTCTATTACTTGTGTGTTTTGTCTCTGTGTGTTTCGTCTGTGTGTGTGTGTGTCGTCTCTGTATTTGTGTCGTCTCTGTGTGTGTGTTTGTCATCTCTGTGTGTGTCGTCTCTGTATGTGTGTCGTTTCTGTGTGTGTGTCGTCTCTGTGTGTTTGTAAGCTTTGTGTGTGTGTGTCGTCTCTGTGTGTGTGTCATCTCTGTGTTCGTGTCGTCTCTGTGTGTGTCTTGTCTCTGTGTGTGTCGTCTCGGTGTGTGTTTCGTCTCTCTTTGAGTGCCGTCTCTGTGTGTGTATCGTCTCTTTGTGTGTATCGTCTCTGTGAGTTTGTTGTCTTTTTGTCTTTGTCGTCTTTATGTGTGTGTCGTCTCTTTGTGTTTGTCATCTCTCTCTTTGTGTCGACTATGTTTTTGTATCGTCTATCTTTGTGTGTCGTCTACATTTGTGTGTCGTCTCTGTGTGTGTTTCGTGTATGTGTGTGTATAGTGTCTGAGTGTGTGTCGTCTCTGTGTTTCGTCTGTGTGTGTGTGTATGTGTATAGTCTCTGTGTGTGTCGTCTCTGTGTATGTGTCGTCTCTGAGTGTGTCATCTCTATGTGTTTGTCGTCTATTTGTGTGTGTTGTCTCTGTATGTGTCGTCTCTTTGTGTGTGTCGTCTCTTTGTGTGTGTCGTCTCTGTGTGTTTGCCATTTCTGTGTGTTTGTCGTCTGTGTGTCTGTATTGTTTCTGTGTGTGTGTCGTCTCTGTGTGTGTGTCGTCTCTGTTTGTGTCTTCTCATAGTGTTTGTCGTCTCTGTGTGTGTGTCGTCTCTGTGTGTGTGTCGTCTCTGTTTGTATGTCGTATCTGTGTGTGTCGTTTCTTTGTATGTGTCGTCTCTGAGTGTGTGTCGTCTCTGAGTGTGTGTCGTCTCTGTGTGTGTCGTCTCTATGTGTGTGCCATCTCTGTGTGTGTGTGGTCTCTGTGTGTTTTTCGTCTCTGTGTGTGTGTCGTTTCTGTGTGTGTGTCATCCCTCTGTCTTTATCGTCTCTGTGTTTGTGTCATCTGTGTGTGTGTTTCGTCTCTGTGTGTATGTCGTCTGTGTGTTTGTGTCGTCTCTATGTGTGTGTCGTCTCTCTGTGTGTGTAGTTTTTGTGTCTGTGTCGTCTCTTTGTGTTTGCCGTCTTTGTTTGTGTGTCGTCCCTGAGTTTTGTCGTCTCTGTGTTTGTATCGTCTCTGTGTGTGTTTTGTCTCTCTGTGTGTGTTGTCTCTGTGTATTTGTCATATCTGTGTGTTTGTCGTCTCTGTGTGTGTTTCGTCTGTGTGTGTGTGTCCTCTCTGTGTGTTTATCGACTCTGTGTGTGTGTCGTCTCAGTGTGTGTATCTTCTCTGTTTATGTGCGGTCTCTGTGTGTGTGTTCTCTTTGTGTGTGTTTGCGTCTCTCTATGAGACGTCATATGTGTTTGTGTCATCTCTATGTGTTCGTCGTCTCTGTGTGTGTTTCGTCTCTGTATTTCTATCGTCTCTTAGTGTGTGTCGTGTCTGTGTGTATGTGTCGTCTCTGTGTGTGTGTCATCTCTGTGTGTGTGTCATCTGTGTGTGTGTTGTCTCTGTGTGTTTCTTATCTGTGTGTGTGTCATCTCTCTGTGTGTGTCGTCCCTGTTTGTGTGTTGTCTTAGTGTGTGTGTTGTCTCTGTGTGTGTGTCGTCTCTGTGTGTGTGTCATCTCTCTTTGAATGCCTTCTCTGTGTTTTTATCGTCTCTGTTTGTGTATTGTCTCTATGTATGTGTCGTCTTTGTGTGTTTGTCGTCTGTGTGTGTGTGTGTCGTCTCTGTGTGTGTTTCGTCTCTGTGTGTATATCATCTCTGTGTGTGTTTGTCGTCTCTGTGTCTGTCGTCTGTGTGTTTGTGTCGTCTCTGTGTGTTTGTCTTCTCTAAGTGTGTGTTGTCTCTGTGTGTGTCTTCTGTGTGTGTGTGTCATCTCTGTTTTGTGTGTCGTCTGTGTGTGTGTCATCTCTGTGTGTTTTTGCGTCTCTGTGTGTCTCATCTCTATGTGTTCGTCGTCTCTGTGTGTGTTTCGTCTCTGTGTGTGTGTCGTCTCTGTGTTTGTGCCGTTTCTGTGTGTGCGTCTTCTCTAATTGAGTGTCGTCTCTGTGTGTGTATCATCTCTGTGTGTGTTTCGTCTCTGTGTGTGTGTCGTCTTTGTGTGTTTTTTGTCTGTGTGTTTGTGTCGTCTCTTTGTAAGTGTCGTCTCTGTGTGTTTATCGTCTCTGAGTGTGTGTTGTCTCTGTGTGTTTGTCGTGTCTGTGTGTGTGTCGTCTCTGTGAGTGTGTCGTCTCAGTTTGTGTGTTGTATCTTTGTGTGTGTCATCTCTGTGTGTTTGTCGTCTCTATTTGTCTCTGTGCGCGTGTCATCTTTTTGTTTGTGTCGTCTCTGTGTGTGTGCCGTCTCGGTGTTTGTATCATCTCTATGTGTGTCGTCTGTGTGTGTTTGTGTCATCTCGGTATGTGTGTCTTCTCTGTGTGTGTTGTCTCTCTGTTTGTGTCGTATCTCTGGGTGTGTCATCTCTGTGTGGATCGTCTGAGTGTGTCGTCTCTGTGTGTGTGTCGTCTCTGTGTGTGTATCACCTCTGAGTGTGTCTCGTCTCGGTTTGTGTCGTCTCTGTGTGTGTGTGTGTGTTGTCTCTGTGAGTGTCGTCTCTGTGTCTGTGTCGTCTCTGTGTGTGTCATCTCTGTGTGTGTGTCGTCTCTGTGTGTGTGTCGTCCGTATGTGTGTGTCGTCTCTGTGTGTGTATCGTCTCTGAGTGTGTGTCGTCTCTGTATGTGTGTGTGTGTTGTCTCTGCGTGTGTCGTCTCTGTGTATGTGTCGTCTCTGTGTGTGTCGTCTCTGTGTGTGTGTCGTCTCTGCGTGTTTCTCTTCTCTGAGTGTATCGTGCCTGTGTGTGTGTCGTCTCTAAGTGTGTGTCGTCTCTGTGTATATGTCGTCTAACTGTGTATATGTGAATGTGTCGTGTCTGTGTGTATGTTGTATCTGTGTGTGTGTCATCTCTGTGTGTTTGTCGTCTCTGTGTCGTCTGTGTGTGTGTGTCATCTCTTTGTGTGTGTCGTCTCTGTGTGTGTGTCGTCTCGGTGTGTGTGTCATCTCTGTGTATCGTCTGTGTGTGTTTGTCGTCTTTGTTTGTGTGTCGTCTCGGTGCGTGTGTTGTCTCTGTGTGATTGCCGTCTTTGTGCGTGTGTGTCGTCTCTGTGAATTTGTCGTTTTTGTGAGTGTGTCATCTCTGTGTGTGTCGTCTATGTATGTGTTGTCTCTGTGTGTGTCGTTTCTGTATGTGTTTTATCTCTCTTTGTGTCGTCTCTGCGTGTTTCTCGTTTTGCTTGTGTCGTCTTTGTGTGTGTCGTTTCTGTGTGTGTGTCGTCTCTGTGTGTGTTGTTTCTGTGTGTGTCTTCTCAGTGTGTATGTCGTCTCTGTATGTAAGTGAAACACACAGAGAAGAAACACACACTCATAGACAAAAAACGTACAGAGACGACAAACACACAGACGACACACACAGAGAGACGACACACACACAGAGACGACACACACACAGGGACAACACACATACAGAGACGAAATACACAGAGACGACACACACTTAGAGACGACACACACACAGAGACGACACACACACAGACGACAAAAACATAGAGACGACACATACACACAGAAACAACACACAGAGAGACGACAAACACGCAGAGACGACACACACAGAGGCAACACACACACACAGAAGACACACACACAGACAAGACACACACACAGAGCCGACACAAACTTACAAACGACAAACACACACACACGATACACACACAGAGACGACAAAACATATAAACCACACATACACACAGAGACGACACACAAAGAGAGACGACACACACGCAGACACGACACACACATAGGCAACACACACACAGACGACAAAAACACAGACCTGACACACACACAGAGATGAAACCCACATAGAGACGACACATACAGAGGCGACACACACAAAGAGACGACACACCCACAGAGACGAATCACACACAGATGCGATACATAAACAGAGACGACACACACACAGAGATGATACACACACATAGACGACAAAAACGTAGGGACAACACACACAGAGACGATACACACACAGAGACGACAATCACAAAGAGATGACACACACAGAGAAACAACACACAGGCTGAGACAACACACCCACAGGGACGACACACACAGAGAGACGACACACACATAGAGACAAAACACACACAGAGATGACAAACACACAGAGACAAACGCACAGAGGCGACACACGAACACAGAGACGACACACACACACAGACGACACACACACAGAGACAACACACCTACAAAGACGACACACACACAGAGACGACAAACACATAGAGGTGACACACACACACAGTGATTACACACACACAGAGACGACACAAACATAGAGACGACACAAACACACAGAGAAGACACACACACAGAGACGACACAAACGCAGCGACGACACACACAGAGGCAACACACACACAGACGACACACACAGACACGACACACACACAGAGACGAAACACACACAGAGACGACAAACACACAGAGGCGACACACACACACAGACGAAAACCACACAGAGAAGACACATACAAAGACGACATGCACACAAAGACGACGCACAACAGAGACAAAACACACACAGATACGACACACACACACAGAGACGACACTCACACACAGAGACGATACACACACATAGACAACACAAACACAGAGTCGACAAACACACAGAGACGACACACATCCACAGAAGACACAAACACAAAGACGACACACACAGAGACGATACACACACAGAGGCGATACTCACAGAGAGACGACACACTTACAGTGCCAACACACACAGAGTGACAACACATACACAGGGACGACACACACAGAGACACGACACACACACAGTGACGACACACACACAGAGATGACACACACACAGAGACGACCCACACATTTAGAAGACACACACGAAGAGACGACACACACACCGAGACGCAAACAAACAAAGAGATGAAACACACACAGAGACGGCACACAAACAGAGACGAAACAAAAACAGAGACGACACACACACAGAGACGACACAAACACAGAGAAGACAAACACACAGAGACAACACACACACACAGAGACAACAAACACAGAGACGATGCACACATAGACGACAAACACACAGAGACAATACACACTCACAGAGACGACACACACACAGAGACGACAAAAAAAAATAGAGACGATACACACACAGAGGCGACACGCAAAGAGGGATGACACACACACAGAGACGACAGACATACAGAGACGACAAACACAAATTAACGACACACAAACAGAGACGGCACATTCTTAGAGACGTGACACAAATAGAGACGATACACACAGAGACAACAAACCCACAGAGACGACACATACACAGAGACGACACACACACAGAGACAACACACACCCACAGAGACGACGCACACACACACAGACGACAGACACACAGAGACGACACACACACAGAGACGATACACACACAGAGGCGACACACAAAGAGGGATGACACACACACAGAGTCGACAGACATACAGAGACGACAAACACAAATTGACGACACACAAACAGAGACGGCACATTCATAGAGACGTGACACAAATAGAGTCGATACACAGAGACAACAAACCCACAGAGACGACACATACACAGAGACGACACACATACAGAGACGACACACACCCACAGAGACGACGCACACACAGAGACGACAGACACACAGAGACGACACACACACAGAGAAGACACACACACAAAGATGACGCCCACGCAGAGACGATACACACAGAGACGACACAGACACAGAGACGACACACACAGAGAGAGGACACACACAATCAGGCGACACGGACACAGAGACCACACACACACAGAGACGACACACACAGAGATGACACTGTGTGTCATCTCTGTGTGTGTGTCATCCCTCTGTGCGTGTCGTCTCTGTATGTGTGTCGTCTCTGTGTGTGTGTCGTCTCTGTGTGTGTGTGTGTCATCTCTGTGTTTGTATCGTCTTTGTATGTGTGTCGTCTTTCTGCGTGTGTCTTCTATGTGTGTGTGTCATCTCTCTGTGTTTGTCGTTTCTGTGTCTGTGTCGTCTCTGTTTTCTGTGTCTGTGTTCTGTGTCTGTATCTTCTCGTCTCTGTTTGTTGTCGTCTCTATGTGTGGTTCGTCTCTGTGTGTGTGTCGTCTCTGTGTGTGTGTCGTCTCTGTGTGTGTTTCGTCTCTGTGCGTGTGTCGTCTCTGTGTTTTTGTCGTCTATGTGTGTTTGTCGTCTCTGTGCGTGTGTGTGTCAACTCAGTGTGTTTATCGTCTCTGTTTGTGTGCCGTCTAGTGTGCTTGTAATCTCTGTGTGAGTTTGCGTCTCTGTGTTTGTGTCGTCTCTGTGTTTGTGTCGTCTCTGTGTGTGTTTTGTCTCTGTGTGTTTTTCGTCTCTGTGCATTTGCTATCTCTGTGTTTATGACGTCTTTCTGTGTGTGTCGTCTCTTTAAGTGTATTGTCTCTGTGTGTGCGTGTCATCTCTGTGTGTATGTCGTCTCTGTGGGTGTTTCGTCTCTGTGGGTGTTTCGTCTCTGTGTGTGTGTTGTCTCTGTGTGTTGTTCGTCTCTTTGTGTTTGTCGTCTCTCTGTATGTGTCGTCTGTGTGTGTGTGTCGTCTCTGTGTGTTTGTCATCTCTGTGTATGTGTCATCTCTGTGTGTGACGTCTCTGTGTCATCTCTGTGTGTGACGTCTTTTTTGTGTGTCGGCTTTGTTTGTTTGTCGTCTCTATGTTTATGTCGTCTCTATGTGTGTGCCGTCTCTGTGTGTGTGTCGTCTCTGTGTGTTTGTCGTTTGTGTGTGTGTGTCGTCTCTGTGTGTGTGTCATCCTTCTGTGTTTGTCGTCTCTGTTTGTGTGTCGTCTCTGTCTGTGTATCGTCTCTGTGTGTATGTAATCTCTATGTGTGTCTCGTCTCTGTATTTGTGTCGTCTGTCTGCGTGTGTCTTCTATGTGTGTGTCGTCTCTATGTTTGTGTCGTTTCTGTGTCTGTGTCGTCTCTGTTGTCTCTGTCTGTGTTCTGTGTATGTGTCGTCTCGTCTCTGTGTGTGTGTCGTCTCTGTGTGTGTGTCGTGTCTGTGTGTGTGTCGTCTCTGTGTGTGTGTGTCTTCTGTGTGTATGTGTCATCTCTGTGTTTTTGTTGTCTCTGTGTGTGTGTGTCAACTCAGTGTGTGTATCGTCTCTATTTGTGCGCCGTCTAGTGTGTTTGTAATATCTGTGTGAGTTTGCGTCTATGTGTTTGTGTCGTCTCTGTGTTTTTGTCGTCTCTGTGTTTGTGTCGTCTCTGTGTATGTTTTGTCTCTGTGTATTTTTTTGTCTCTGTGCATTTTTTATCTCTGTGTGTATGACCTCTCTCGGTGTGTGTCGTCATTGTGTGTGTGTCGTCTCTTTTTGTGTGTCGTCTCTGTGTGTGTCGTCCCTGTGTGTGTTGTCTCTGTGTGTGTGTTGTCTTTGTGTGTGTGTCATCTCTGTGTGTGTGTCGTGTCTCTGTGTGTGTCGTCCCTGTGTATGTGTTGTCTCTCTGTGTTTGTTGGCTCTGTGAGTGTGTCGTTCTCTGTGAGTGTCGTCTCTGTGTGTTTATCGTCTCTGTGTGTGTCGTCTTTGTGTGTGTGTCTTCTGTGGATGTGTGTCGTCTCTGTGTGTTTGTCGTCTGTGTATATCTGTCGTCTCTGTGTGTTTGACATCACTGTCTTTGTGTCGACTATCTGTGGGTATCGTCTCTTTGGGTTTGTCGTCTCTGTGTGTGTGTAGTCTCTGTGTTTGATTCGTCTCTGTGTGTTTTTCGTCTCTATGTGTTTGTTGTCTCTCTGTGTTTCGTCTCTGTGTGTGTGTCGACTCTGAGTGTGTGTCGTCTCTGTGTGTCGTCTATTTGTGTATATATAGTCTCTGTGCGTGTCGTCTCTGTGTATGTGTCGTCTCTGAGTGTGTCGTCTCTGTGTGTGTGTGTCGTCTGTGTGTGTGTGTTTGTCAACTCTGTGTGTGTGTGTTTCGTCTCTGTGTGTGTGTCGTATCTGTGTTTATCGTCTGTGTGTGTGTGCTGTCTTTGTGTGTTTGCCATCTGTGTGTGTGTGTCGTATCTGTGTTTATGTCATCTCTGTGTGTGTGTCGTCTCTATGTGTGTTTCATCTCTTTTTGTTTTTCGTTTCTGTGTGTGTGTTGTCTCGGTGTTTGTGTCATCTCTTTGTGTGTCGTCTGTGTGTGTGTCGTCTCTGTGTATGTGTCGTCTCTATATGTGTGTTGCCTCTTTGTGTGTGTCGTGTCTGTGTGTGTGTCGTATATGTGTGTGTTTGTCGTCTTTGTGTGTGTGTCGTCTCTAAGTCTTTGTCGTCTCTGTTTGTGTGTCGTCTCTCTGTGTGTGTCGTCTGTTTGTGTGTGTCGTGTCTGATTGTGTTATATCTCTGTGTGTTTGGCGTCTCTGTGTGTGTGTTGTCTGTGTTTGTGTGTCGTCTCTGTGTGCCAACCCCTCTGTGTGTGTGTCCCCTCTGTGTGTTTGTCGTCTCTGTGTGTGTGTCATCTCTGTGTGTTTGTCATCCCTCTGTGTGTCGTCCCTGTATGTTTGTCGTCTGAGTGTGTCATCTGTGTTTGTGTGACATCTCTGTGTTTGTGTCATCTCTGTGTGTGTTTCTCTCTGTGTGTGTGTCGTCTTTGTGTGTGTGTTGTCTCTCTGTGTGTGTCGTCTCTGCTTGTGTGCCGTCTCTGTGTGTGTCATCTCTATGTGTGTTTGTGTCTCTGTGTGTGTGTCATTTCTGTTTGTGTGTCGTCTCAGTGTGTGTTTCATCTCTTTGTGTGTGTGTCGTTTCTGTATGTGTTTCATCTCGGTGTGTGTGTCTTCTCTGTTTGTCTCGTCTGTGTGTATTTCGTCCCTGTGTTTTGGTCGTCTCTGTATGTGTGTCATATCTGTGTGTGTCGTCTCTTTGTGTGAGTCACCTCTGAGTGTGTGTCGTCTCTGTATGTGTGTTTTGTTTGTGTGCGTGTCTTCTCTGTGTGTGTGTCCTCTCTGTTTGCGTTTGTCGTCTCTGTGAGTTTGTCGTCTCTGTGTGTATGTGTCGTCTCTCTGTGAGTTTCGTCTCTGTGTGTGTTTTGTCTCTGTGTTTGTGTCGTCTCTGTGTGTATGTGTCTCCTCTGTGTGTGTGTCGTCTCTGTGTGTGTCGTCTCTGAGTGTGTGTCTTCTCTGTGTGTGTGTCGTCTCTGTAAGTGTGTGGTCTCTGTGTGTGCCTGTCGTCTCTGTGTGTATGTCGTCTCTGTGTGAGTGTCGTCTCTGTGTGTGTTTCGTCTCAGTGTGTGTGTCGTCTCTGTGTGTGTGTCGTCTTTGTGTGTGTGTGTCGTCTCTGTGTGTGTGTGTCGTCTCTGTGTGTGTGTGTCATCTCTTTGTGTGTGTCGTCTCTGGGTCTATTTTGTCTCGGTGTGTGTTTTCTCTGTGTGTGTCGTCTGTGTGTGTGTCGTCTCTGTGGGTGTGTCGTCTCTGTGTATGTGTCGTCCCTGTGTATTTGTTGTCTCTCTGTGTGTGTCATCTTTGTGTGTGTGTCATCTGTGTGTGTGTGTCATCTTTGTGTGTGTCGTCTCTATGTGTTTGTCGTCTCTGTGTGTGTCTTCTCTGTGTGTGTGTCATCCCTGTGTTTGTGTCTTCTCTGTATGTGTTTCATCTCGGCTGGAGTTTGCGTCTCTGTGTTTGTTTTGTCTCTGTGTGTGTCGTCTCTGTCTGTTTATCGTCTCTGTGTGTGGTTTGTCTCTGTGTGTGTTATATTTCTGTGTGTATGACGTCTCTGTTTGTGTTTTGTCACTGTGTGTGTGTTGTCCCTGTGTGTGTGTCGTGTCAATGTATGTGTCGCGTCTGTGTGTTTGTCGTCTCAGTGTGTGTGTTGTCTCTGTGTGTGTGTCGTCTGTATGTGTGTGTCGTCCCTTTGTGTGTGTTGTCTCTTTGTGTGTGTTGTCTCTGTGTGTGTGTTGTCTCTGTGTGTGTCTTGTCTCTCTGTGTGTGTCGTCTCTGTGTGTGTGTCGTCTCTCTTTGAGTGTCGTCTCTGTGTGTGTGTTGTATTTTTGTGTTTGTCGTCTTTGTGTGTTTTTCGTCTCTTTGTGTTTGTCATCTCTCTCTTTGTGTCAACTATGTGTGTTTATCGTCTCTCTGTGTCATCCCTGTGTTTCGTCTGTGTGTGTCGATGTGTGTAGTCGCTGTGTGTGTCGTCTCTGTTTGTCTGTTTGTCTCTGTGGGTACGTCATCTCTTTGTGTTTGTCATCTCTCTCTTTGTGTCGACTATGTGCGTGTATCGTCTCTCTTTGTGTGTCGTCTCCGTGTGTGTGTTGTCTATGTGTGTTTTGTCTGTGTGTGTGTGTCGTCTCTTTGTGAGTGTTGTCTCTGTGTGTGTTTCGTGTCTGTGTGTGTCGTTTCTGTGTGTGTGTGTTGTCTCTGTGTGTTTCGTCTGTGTTTGTGTGTCGTCTCTGTGTGTATGTTGTCTCTGTGTGTGTTTCGTCTCTGTGTGTGTCTTGTCTCTGTGTGTGTTGTCTCGGTGTCTGTGTCGTCTCTCTTTGAGTGTCGTCTCTGTATGTGTACCGTCTCTTTGTGTGTATCGTTTCTGTGAGTGTTTTGTCTTTTTGTCTTTGTCGTCTTTGTGTGTGTGTCGTCTCTTTGTGTTTGTGATCTCTCTCTTTGTGTCGACTATGTGTGTGTATCCTCTCTCTTTGTGTGTCGTCTCCTTGTGTGTGTAGTCTCTGTGTGTGTTTCGTGTATGTGTGTGTATCGTGTCTGAGTGTGTGTCGTCTTTGTGTTTCGTCTATGTGTGTGTATGTGTATAGTCTCTGTGTGTGTCGTCTCTGTGTATGTGTCGTCTCTGAGTGTGTCGTCTCTATGTGTTTGTCGTCTCTTTGGGTGTGTTGTCTCTGTGTGTGTCGTCTCTTTCTGTGTGTCGTCTCTGTGTGTGTCTTCTCTATCTGTGTGTCATCTCTGTGTGTTTGTCGTTTCTGTGTGTGTGTGTCGTCTGTGTGTTTGTATTGTTTCTGTGTGCGTGTCGTGTCTGTGTGTGTGTCGTCTCTGTTTGTTTCTTCTCTGTGTGTTTGTGACAAACACACAAAGACAACACACACAGAGAGATACACACACACACACAAAGACGATACACACAGAAAGACGAAACAAACACAGAGACGACAAACACACAGTGACGTCAAGCACACAGAGATGACAAATACAGAGTTGACACACACATAGAGACGATACACACAAAGAAATGACACACACACAGAGCCGACACACACAGAGAGACGACACTAACACAGAGACGACACAAACACAGAGACGACAAACACACAGAGACGACACACACATACAGAAACAACACACATACAGAGGACAGTGTGTTTTTCGTCTTTCTGTTTGTGTCGTTCCTGTGTGTGTTGTCAATGTGTGTGTGTCGTCTCTGAGTATTTGTCTTCTTTGTGTGTGTGTCGTCTCTTTAAGTTTGTTGTCTCTGTGTGTGTGTGTCGTCTTTGTCTGTGTGTCTTTTCAGTGTATGTGTCGTCTCTGTGTGTGTTTCGTCTCTGTGTGTATGTGACACACACACAAAGACATAACACTTACAGAGATGACAGACACACACAGAGACGACACAAACAGAGAGACGACACACACACAGAGACGACACACACACAGTGACGTCACACACACAGAGATGACAAACACGAAGAAATGACACTTGCACAGAGACGGCACACACAAAATGACGACACTAACACGGAAACGACACAAACTAAGAGATGAGACACACACACAGACGACACAGTCGAAGAAATGACAGTCGCACAGAGACGGCACACACAGAGAGAAGACCCTAACACAGAGACGACACAAACACAGAGACGACAAACACACAGAGACGACACACACGCAAAGACGACGTGTTTACAGACATACAGACAACGCGTGTTTTTCGTCTCTCTGTGTGTGTCGTCCCTGTGTGTGTTGTCACTGTGTGTATCGTCTCTGTGTGTGTATCGTCTCTCTGTGTTTGGCATATCTGTGTGTGTGTGTCGTCTCTGTTTCAGTTTTGTCTCTGTCTGTGTGTCATCTCTGTGTGTGTGTCATCTCAGTGTGTTTGTCGTCTCTGTGTGTGTGTCTTCATTGTGTGTGTCGTCTCTGTTTGTGTTTCGTCTTGAGTATGTGTCGTCTCTGTGTGTTTTGTCTGTGTGGGTGTGTGTTGTCTCTGTGTGTGTCGGCTCTGTGTATTAGTCGTCTCTGTTTGTTTGTCATCTCTGTGTGTGTGTTGTCTCTGTGTGTGTCGTATCTGTGTGTTTTTCGTCTCTGAGTGTGTTTTCGTCTCTGTGGGTGTGTCTTCTCCGTGTGTGTTTCGTCTCGTGTGTTTGTCGTCTCATTGTGTTTGTCGTCTCTCTGTGTGTGTCGTTTCTGTTTGTATGTCAAATCTGTGTGTGTCGTTTCTTTGTATTTGTCGTCTCTGAGCGTGTGTCGTCTCTGTATGTGTGTCGTCTCTGCGTGTGTGTGTCGTCTCTGTGTTTGTGTCATCTCTTTGTGTTTCATCTCTGTGTGTGTGTCGTCTCTGTGTGTGTGTCATCTCTGTGTGTTATTCGTCTTTTTGTGTTTGTCGTCTCTCTGTATGTGTCGTCTATGTGTGTGTGTCGTCTCTGTCTGTGTGTGTCGTCTTTGTATGTGTTTTGTCTCTCTGTGTGTGTATCGTTTCTGTGTGTGTTTCATCTCTTTGTGTTGGCGTCTCTGTGTGTGTTGTCTCTGTATGTGTCGTATCTTTGTGTGTTTCGTTTCTGTGTATGTGTCCTCTCTGTGTGTTTGTTGTCTCTCTTTGTGTGTCGTCTCTGTATGTGTGTCCTCTGTGTGTGTGTCGTCTTTGTTTGTGTGTCGTCTCTCTGTGTGTGTCGTCTCTATATGTGTGTCGTCTCTATGTGTGTGCCATCTCTGTGTGTGTGTCGTCTCTGTCCGTTTTTCGTCTCTTTGTTTGTGTCGTTTCTGTGTGTGTGTCATCCCTCTGTGTTTATCGTCTCTGTGTTTGTGTCATCTCTGTGTGTGTTTCATCTCTGTGTGTGTGTCGCCTGTGTGTGTGTTGTCTCTATGTGTGTGCCGTTTCTGTGTCTGTGTCGTCTCTGCGTGTTTGCCTTCTCTGTTTGTGTGTCTTCTCTGTGTGTTGTCGTCTCTGTGTTTTTGTCGTCTCTCTGTGTGTTTTTTCTCTGTGTGTGTGTCGTTTCTGTGTACATGTTGTCTCTGTGTGTTTGTCGTCTCTTTGTTTGTTTCGTCTCTGTGTGTTTGTCCTCTCTGTGTGTTTATCGACTCTGTGTTTGTGTCGTCTCAGTGTGTATTTTTTCTCTGTTTATGTGCCGTCTCTGTGTGTGTGTCATCTCTTTGTGTGTTTGCGTGTCTGTGTTTGTGTCATCTCTATGTGTTCGTCTTCTCTGTGTGTGTTTCGTCTCTGTATTTGTGTCGTCTCTTTGCGTGTGTCGTCTCTGTGTGTATGTGTCATCTCTGTGTGTGTGTCATCTTTGTGTGTGTCGTCTCTGTGTGTTTGTCGTCTCTGAGTATTTGTCTTCTCTGTATGTGTGTCATCTCTGTGTGTTTGTCGTCTCTGTGTGTGTCGTATCTATGTGTGCGTCGTCTCTCTGTGTGTGTCGTCCCTGTTTGTGTGTTGTCTTAGTGTGTGTGTCGTCTCTGTGTGTGTGTCGTCTCTGAGTGTGTGTTTCATCTCTCTTTGATTGTCATCTCTGTGTGTTTATTGTCTCTGTTTGTGTATCGTCTCTAAGTATGTGTCGTCTTTGTGTGTTTGTCGTCTGTGTGTGTGTGTCGTCTCTGTGTGCGTCTCTGTGTGTATATCATTTCTGAGTGTGTGTAGTCTACGTGAGTGTCGTCTGTGTGTGTGTCGTCTCTGTGTGTTTGTCGTCTCTGAGTGTGTGTCGTCTATGTGTGTGTCGTCTGTGTGTGTGTCGTCTCTGTGTGTGTGTCATCTCTGTTTTGTGTGTCGTCTCTGTTTGTGTGTCATCTCTGTGTGTGTTTGCGTCTCTGTGTGTGTCATCTCTATGTGTTCGTCGTCTCTGCGTGTGTTTCGTCTGAGTGTGTTTGTCGTCACTTTGAGTATGTCGTCTCTGTGCGTTTGTCGTCTCTCTTTGTGTGTCATCTATATGTGTGTATCGTCTCTGTGTGTGTCATCTCTCTGTGTGTGTCGTCTCTCTGTGTGTGTCATCTCTGTGTGTGTCGTCTCTGTGTGGGTCGTCTCTGTGTGTGTGTCGTCTCTGAGTGCGTGTCGTCTCTGTGTGTGTCGTCTGTGTGTGTGTGTTGTCTCTGTGTGTGTCATCTCTGTGTATGTTTCGTCTCTGTGTGTGTCGTCTCTGTGTGTGTGTCGTCTCAGTGTGTTTGTCGTCTCTGAGTCTTTCGTGACTGTGTGTGTGTCTTCTCTAAGTGTGTGTCGTCTCTGTGTGTGTTTCGTCTCTGTGTGTGTGTCGTCTCTGTGTGTTTTTGTCATCTCTGTGTGTGTGTCGTCTCTGTGCGTGTGTCGTGTCTGTGTGTGTGTCGTCTCTGTGTGTGTTTGTCATCTCTTTGTGTGTGTCGTCTCTGTGTGTGTGTCGTCTCTGTGTGCGTGTGTCATCTCTTTGTGTGTGTTGTCTCCGTTTGTTTGTCGTCTCGGTGTGTGTGTCGTCTATGTATGTGTTGTCTCTGTATGTGTCGTCTCTGTGTGTGTTTTATCTGTCTGTCTGTCGTCTCTGTGTGTTTCGCGTTTTGTTTGTTTCGTTTTTGTGTGTTTCGTTTCTGTGTGTTTGTCGTCTCTGAGTGTGTGTCGTCTCGGTGTATGTGTCGTGTATGTATTTGTTGTCTCTGTGTGTGTCGTCTCTGTGTGTGTTTTATCTGTCTGTGTGTCGCCTCTGTGTGTTTCTCGTTTTGTTTGTGTCGACTTTGTGTGTGTCGTCTCTGTGTGTGTGTCGTCTTTGTTTGTGTGTCGTATCTGTGTGTGTCATCTATTTGTGTGTGTCGTCTCTGAGTGTGTTCCGTGTCTTTATGTGTTTCGTCTCTGTGTGTATGTGTCATCTGTATGTGTGTCTCATCTCTGTGTGTGTCGTCTCTGTGTGTGTGTCGCATCTGTGTGTGTGTCGTCTCTGTTTGTTATTCGTCTCTTTGTGTTTGTCGTCTCTCTGTATGTGTCGTCTGTGTGTGTATGTCGTCTCTGTCTGTGTGTGTCATCTGTTTGTGTGTGTGTCGTCTCTGTGTGTGTGTCGTTTCTGTGTGTGTTTTATCTCTTTGTGTTGGCGTCTCTGTTTGTGTTGTCTCTGTGTGTGTCTTATGTTTGTGTGTGGTGTTTCTGTGTATGTGTCGTCTCTGTGTGTTTGTTGTCTCTTTTTGTGTCGTCTCTGTGTGTTTTTCGTCTCTGTGTGTGTGTCGTTTCTGTGTGTGTGTCATCCCTCTGTGTTTATCGTCTCTGTGTTTGTGTCATCTGTGTGTGTGTTTCATCTCTGTGTGTGTGTCGTCTGTGTTTGTGTGTTGTCTCTATGTGTGTGTCGTCTCTTTGTGTGTGTCTTTTCTGTGTCTGTGTCGCCTCTTTGTGTTTGCTGTCTTTGTTTGTGTGTCGTTTCTGATTTTTTTCGTCTCTGTGTTCGTGTCGTCTCCGTATGTGTTTTGTCTCTCTGTGTGTGTTGTCTGTGTGTGTGTGTCGTATCTGTGTGTTTGTCGTCTCTGTGTGTGTTTTGTCTCTATGTGTGTGTCCTCTCGGTGTGTTTATCGACTCTGTGTGTTTGTCATCTCAGTGTGTGTATCATCTCTGTTTATTTGCCGTCTCTGTGTGTGTGTCCTCTTTGTGTGTGTTTGCGTCTCTGTGTTTGTGTCATCTCTATGTGTTCGTCGTCTCTGTGTGTGTTTCGTCTCTGTATTTGTATCGTCTCTTAGTGTGTGTCGTCTCTGTGTGTATGCGTCGTCTCTTTGTGTGTGTCATCTCTGTGTGTGTCGTCTCTGTGTGTGTGTCATATGTGAGTATTTGTCTTCTCTGTGTGTGTGTGTCATCTGTGTGTGTGTCGTCTCTGTATGTGTCGTATCTATGTGTGCGTCGTCTCTCTGTGTGTGTCGTCCCTGTTTGTGTGTTGCCTTAGTGTGTAGGTCGTCTCTGTGTGTGTCGTCTCTGTGTGTGTGTCATCTCTCTCTGAATGCCTTCTCTGTGTGTTTATCGTTTCTGTTTGTGTATCGTCTCTATGTATGTTTCGTCTTTGTGTGTTTGTCGTCTCTGTGTCTGTCGTCTGTGTGTGTGTGTCGTCTCTGTGTGTTTGTCTTCTCTAAGTGTGTGTTGTCTCTGTGTGTGTCTTCTGTGTGTGTGTGTCATCTCTGTTTTGTGTGTCGTCTGTGTGTGTGTCATCTCTGTGTATTTTTGCGTCTCTGTGTGTGTCATCTCTGTGTGTTCGTCGTCTCTGTGTGTTTTTCGTCTCTGTGTTGTGTCGTCTCTGTGTGTGTGCCGTCTCTTTGTGTGCGTCATCTCTAATTGAGTGTCGTCTCTGTGTGTTGTGTGTGTATCGTCTCTCCGTGTGTTTCGTCTGTGTGTGTGTGTCGTCTTTGTGTGTTTTTTATCTGTTTGTGTGTCGTCTCTTTGTAAGTGTCGTCTCTGTGTGTTTATCGTCTCTGAGTGTGTGTTGTCTCTGTGTGTTTGTCGTCTCTGTGTGTGCGTGTAGTCTCTGTGAGTGTGTCGTCTCTGTGTGTGTGTTGTATCTTTGTGTGTGTCATCTCTGTGTGTTTGTCGTCTTTATTTGTCTCTGTGCACGTGTCATCTTTTTGTATGTGTCGTCTCTGTGTGTGTGTCGTCTCGGTGTGTGTGTCATCTCTGTGTGTTGTCTGTGTGTGTGTGTGTGCGTGTCATCTCTGTATATGTGTCGTCTCTGTGTGTGTGTTTTCTCTCTGTGTGTGTCGTCTCTCTATGTGTGTCATCTCTGTGTGTGTCGTCTGAGTGTGTCGTCTCTCTGTGTGTGTCGTCTCTGTGTGTGTGTCGTCTCTGTGTGTGTGTCGTCTCTCTGTGTGTGTCGTCTCTGTGTGTGTGTCGTCTCTGTGTGTGTGTTGTCTCTGAGTGTGTTTCGTCTCTGTGTGTGTCGTCGTCTTTTTGTGTGTGTCATATCTCTGTGTGTATCGTCTCTGTGTGTGTCGTCTATGTGTGTGTGTCGTCTCTGTGTGTGTATCGTCTCTGAGTGTGTATCGTCTCTGTGTGTGTCGTCTCTCTGTGTGTGTGTGTTGTCTCTGCTTGTGTCGTCTCTGTTTATGTGTCGTCTCTGTGTGCGTGTCGTCTCTGTGTGTTTCTCATCTCTGAGTGTATCGTGTCTATGTGTGTGTCGTCTCTAAGGGTGTGTCGTCTCTGTGTATATGTCGTCTAACTGTGTATATGTGAATATGTAATGTCTGTTCGTATTTCGTATCTGTGTGTGTGTCATCTCTGTGTGTTTTTCGTCTCTGTGTGTTTATCGTCTGTGTGTGTGTGTCATCTCCTTGTTTGTGTCGTCTCTGTGTGTGTGTTGTCTCGGTGTGTGTGTCATCTCTGTGTATCGTCTGTGTGTGTTTGTCGTCTTTGTGTTTGTGTCGTCTCGGTGCGTGTGTTGTCTCTGTGTGATTGCCGTCTCTGTGCGTGTGTGTCGTCTCTTCGAATTTGTCGTTTTTGTGTGTGTGTCATCTCTGTGTGTGTGTCATCTATGTATGTGTTGTCTCTGTGTATGTGTTGTGTATGTATGTGTTGCATGTGTTGTCTCGTTTCTGTGAGTGTTTTATCTGTCTTTGTGTCGTCTCTGTGTTTCTCGTTTTGTTTGTTTCGTCTTTCTGTGTGTCGTTTCTGTGTGTGTGTCGTCTCTGTGTGTGTGTCGTCTCTGTGTGTGTCTTCTCAGTGTGTATGTCGTCTCTGTATGTATGTGAAACACACAGAGACGAAACACACACACATAGACAACAAACGCACAGAGACGACACACACACAGACGACACACACAGAGAGACGACACACACACAGAGATGACACACACACAGGGACAACACACATACAGAGACGAAATACAGAGAGACGACACACACTTAGAGACGACACACACAGAGAGACGACACACACACAGACGACAAAATCATAGAGACGACACATACACACAGAGACAACACACGCAGAGACGACACACACGCAGAGACGACACACACAGAGTCAAAACACACGCACAGACAACACACACACAGACAAGACACACACAGAGCCGACAAAAACTTAGAGACGACACACACACAGACGACACACACGTAGACGACAAAACATAGAAACGACACATACACACAGAGACGACACACACAGAGAGACGACACACACGCAGACACGACACACACAGAGGCAACACACACACACAGACGACAAAAAACACAGACACGACACACACACAGAGACGAAACACACACAGAGACAACAAACACACAGAGACAACACACACACAGAGACGAAACCCACATAGAGACGACAAATACAGAGGCAACATACACACAGAGACGAAACACACACAGAGACGAATCACACACAGATGCGAAACATAAACAGAGACGGCACACACTCAGAGATGATACACACACATAGATGACACAAACGTAAAGACGACAAACACAAAGAGACGACATACACACAGACGACACACACACAAAGACGACACACACAGGGATGATACACACACAGAGACGACAATCACAGACAGACGACTCACACAGAGAAACAACACACAGACAGAGACAACACACCCACAGGGACGACACGCACAGAGAGACGACACACACATAGAGACAACACACACACAGAGATGACAAACACACAGAGACGACACATACACACAGAGACAAACGCACAGAGACGAGACACGAACACAGAGACGACACACACACAGACACGACACACACACACAGATGACACACACACAGAGACAACACACCTACAGAGACGACACACATACACAGAGACGACACACATATAGAGGTGACACACACACAGAGGCAACACACACACACAGACGACACACACACGGACACGACACACACACAGAGACGAAACACACACAGAAACGACAAACACACAGAGGCAACACACACACAGAGACGACAACCACACAGAGAAGACACATACAAAGATTACATACACACAGTGACGACCCACAACAGAGACAAAACACACACAGATACGACACACACACAGAGACGACACACAAACAGAGACGATACACACACATGGACAACACAAACACAGAGTCGACAAACAAACAGAGACGACACACATCCACAGAAGACACACACACAAAGACGACACACACAGAGACGTTACACACACAGAGACGACCCTCACAGAGAGACGACATACACACAGAGCCAACACACACAGAGAGACAACACATACACAGGGAAGACACACACAGAGACACGACACACACACAGTAACGACACACACACAAAGACGAAACACACTCAGAGACGACAAACACACAGACCCGACACACACATTTAGACGACACACACGCAGAGACGACACACACACCGAGACGCAAACAAACAAAGAGATGAAAAACACACAGAGACGGCACAAAAGCAGAGACGAAACAAAAACAGAGACGACACACACACAGAGACGACACAAACACAGAGAAGACAAACACATAGAGACAACACACACACAGAGACAACAAACACAGAGACGATGCACAGAGAGACGACAAACACACAGAGACAATACACACTCACAGAGACGACACACACACAGAGACAACACACACATAGAGACGACATACACACTGTGACGACACACACACAGAGACGACTCACTTACAGAGCCGAAAGACACACAGAGAAGACACACACAGAGAGGACACACTCACAGAGACGATACACACACAGAGGCAACACACAAAGAGGGATGACATACACACAGAGACGACAGACACACAGAGACTACAAACACAAATTGACGACACACAAACAGAGACGGCACACTCATAGAAACGTGACACAAATAGAGACGACACACACAGAGAAAACAAACCCACAGAGACGACACATACACAGAGACAAAACCCACACAGAGAAGACACACACCCACAGATCCAACGCACACACACAGAGACGACAGACACAAAGAGACGACAGACACACAGACACGACACACACACAGAGAAGACACACACACAAAGACGACAGCCACGCAGAGACGATACACACAGAGACGACACGGACACAGAGACGACACACACAGAGAGAGGAAACACACAATCAGGCAACACGGACACAGAGACCACAAACACACAGAGACGACACACACAGAGACGACACTGTGTTTGTCGTCTCTGTGTTTGTGTCGTCTGTGTATCTATGTGTATTGTCTCTGTGTGTGTGTCGTCTCAGTGTGTGAGTCGTCTCTGTGTGAGTGTCGTCTCTGTGTGTGTGTCATCTCTGTGTGTGTTTTCGTCTCTGAGTGTGTGTCGTCTCTGTGTGTTTCTTCTGTGTGTGTGTGTGTGTTGTCTCTGTGTGTTTCGGCTCTTTGTATGTGTCGTCTCTGTGTGTGTGTCATTTCGGTGTTTGTTTCGTCTCTATGTATCTGTCGTGTCTGTGTGTGTCGTCTCTGTGTCTGTATCGTCTCTGAGTGTGTGTCGTTTCTTTGTGTATTTCGTCTCTATCTGTGTTTCGTCTCTGTGTGTTTGTCGTCTCTATGTGTTTGTGTGTGTCATCTCTTAGTGTTTGGCGTCTCTGTGTGTGTGTTGTCTCGTTATGTGTGTTGTCCCTGTGTTTGTGGTCTCTGTGTGTGTGTCGTCTCTTTGTATATGTCGTCTTTGTGTGTTTGTTGTCTCTCTGTGTATCGTCCCTGTGTGTGTTTCATCTCTGCGTGTGTGTCGTCTCTGTGTGTTTCTCGTTTCTATGTGTGTGTCGTCTCTGTGTTTTTTTCGTCTCTTTGTGTGTGTTGTCTCTCTGTGTGTTTTATCCCTCTGTGTTTGTCGTCTCTGTATGTGTGTCGTCCCTGTGTGTTTTTCGTCTCTATATGTGTGTCATCTCTGTGTGTGTTTCGTTCCTGTGTGTTTGTCGTCTGTGTGTGTGTGTCGTTTCTGTGTCTGTATCGTATCTGTGTGTTTGTCGTCTCTTTTGTGTGTTGTCTCTGTGTTTGGTCGTCTTTGTGTTTTGTTGTCTCTGTGTGTGTTTCGTCTCTGTGCGTGTGTGGGTCGTCTTTGTTTGTGTGTCGTCTGTGTTTGTGTATGGTCTCTGAGTGTGTGTCGTCTCTGATTGTGTCGTATGTGTTTGTGTGTGTTGTTTCTAGGTGTGTCATCTCTTTGTATGTGTCTTCTCTTTGTATGTGTCGTCTCTGTGTGTGTCGTCTCTGTGTGTTTGTCGTCTCTGTGTGTTTGTCGTTGCTGTGTGTGTGTCGTCTCTGTGTTTGTGTCGTCTCTTGCTGTGTGTCGTCTCTGTGTATGTGTCGTCTCTGTCTGTGTTTCGTCTCTGTGTGTGTATCGTCTATGTGCGTGTGTCGTCTCTGTGTGTGTCGTCTGTGTTTGTGTGTCGTCTCTGTGTATGTCTCATCTCTGTTTGTGTGTTGTTTCTCTCTGTGTTTCTTCTCTGTGTGTGTGGCATCTCTGTGTGTCTGTCGTCTCTTTGTGTTTGTCGTCTCTGTGTGTTTGTCGTCTGTGTGTGTGTGTGCCCTCTCTGTGCGTGGATAGTCTCTGTGTGTGTGTTGTTTCTGTGTGTGTGTCTTCTCTGTGTGTTTTTCGTCTCTGTGTGTGTCGTCTCTGTGTGTGTTTCATCTCTTTGTGTGTGTCCTCTCTGTGTGTGTCGTCTCGGTGTGTGTATCATCTCTGTGTGTGTCGTCTGTGTGTGTTTGTCGTTTCTGTGTGTGTGTCTTCTCTGTGTGTGTGTCGTCCCTGTCTGTATGTGATACACACAGAGACGACACACACACACAGAGATGACAAACACACAGAGACGACACACACAGAGAGACGACATACATACTGAGACGACACACAAACAGTGACGATAAACACAAAGACGACACACACAGAGTTAACACACACACCGAGACGACATACACACAGAGACGACACACACAAAGAAATGACACAAAAACACAGAGACGAAACACAAAAAGAGACGACACACACACACAGAGAGACGACACACACAGAAAGACGAAACACGCACAGAGACAAAACACACAAAGATAAAACCCACACACAGATAAAACACACAGACAGAGACGACAAACGCACAGAGACGACACACACATACAGAGACGACACACAAACAGAGACGACACAAACACAGAGACAACACACACACAGGGACGACAAACGCACGGAGATGACATACACATACACAGACGACATACACACAGAGACGACACAAACACACAGAGACGACACACACACAGAGACGACACACATACAGAGACAACACACACACACAGAAGACACATACTTAGAGACGACACACACAGAGAGACGATACACACACAGGGACGACACAAACACAGAGACGCCACATACACACAGAGACGACAAACACACAAAGATGACACACACCCAGAGACGACAAACAAAGAGGCAACGCACATACACAGATGACACACACACAGAGATGACACACACACAGAGACCACACGCACAGAGACAAAACCGTCTCTGTATGTGTGTCGTCTCTGTGTGTGTGTCGTCTATGTGTTTGTCTTCAATTTTTGTTGTCACCTCTGTGTGTGTATCGTCTATGTGTGTATGTCGTGTCTCTGTGTGTGTTGTTTCTCTGTGTGTGTCGTCTCTGTGTGTTTGTGTTGTCTCTGTGTGTGTCTCGTCTCTGTGTGTGTGTCGTCTCTGTGTGTGTTTTGTCTGTGTTTGTGTCTTCTCTGTGTGTTTGCCGTCTCTGTGTGTGCGTCGTCTCTGTTTGTTTGTCGTCTCTGTGTGTTTGTCGTCTCTGTGTGTGTGTCATCTCTGTGTGTGTGTGTGTTGTCTCTGTGTGTGTGTCGTGTCTGTGTGTGTGTCGTCTGTGTGTTTGTGGCGTCTCTGTTTGTGTGCCGTTTCTTTGTGTGTTTCATCTCTGTTTGTGTTTGTGCCTCTGTGTGTGTCGTCTCTGTGTGTGTGTCGTCTCTGTGTGTGTGTCATCTCTGTGTTTGTGTGTCGTTTCTGTGTGTGTGTTGTCTGTGTGTGTGTGTTGTCACTGTGTGCGTGTCATCTCTGTGTGTTTTTGCGTCTCTGTGTGTGTGTTGTCTCTGTAAGTGTGTCGTCTCTGTGTGTTTGTCGTCTCTGTGTGTTTGTCGTCTCTGTGTGTGTGTCGTTTCTGTTTGTGTGTCATCTCTGTATGTGTGTTGTCACTATGTTGGTGTCGTCTCTGTGTGTGTATCGTCTCTCTGTGTTTGTCGTCTCTCCGTGAGTGTCGTCTCTGTGTGTGTATCGTCTCTGTGTGGGTCGTTTTTGTGTGTTTGTCGTCTGTGTGTGTGTGTTGTCTCAATGTGATTGTCGTCTCTGTGTGTTTCGTCAATTTGTGTCTGTCACCTCTGTGTGTGTACCGTCTATATGTGTATGTCGTCTCTGTTTGTGTGTCGTTTTTCTCTGTGTTTCGTCTCTGTGTGTGTTTCGTCTGTGTGTGTGTGTCTCGTCTTTGTGTCTGTGTCGTCTCTGTGTATGTGTCGTTTCTGTATGAGTGTCGTCTCTGTGTGTTTGTCGTCTCTGTGTGTTGTCTCTGTTTGTTTGGTCTCTGTGTCGTCTTTGTCGTCTTTGTGTGTGTGTTATCTCTGTGTGTATGTCGTCTCTGTGTGTGTGTCGTCTCTATGCGTGTGCCGTCTCTGTGCATGTGTCGTCTCTGTGCTTATGTCGTCTCTATGTGTGTGTCGTCTCTGCGTGTGTTTTATCCCTCTGTGTTTGTCGTCTCTGTATGTGTGTCGTCTCTGTCTGCGTATCGTCTCTGTATATGTGTCGTCTCTGCGTGTGTTTTGTCTCTGTGTTTTTGTCGTCTGTGTGTGTGTTGTTTCTGTGTGTTTGTCGTCTCTCTGTGTGTTTCGTTTCTGTGTCCGTGTCGTCTCTGTGTGTTTGTCGTCTCTCTTTGTGTGTCGTCTCTGTATGTGTGTGTCGTCTTTGTGTGTGTTTCGTTTCTGTGTGTGTTTCGTCTCTGTGTGTGTCGTTTCTGTGTGTGTGTCGTCTCTGTCTGTGTGTCATCTCTGTTTGTGTTTTGTCTCTGTGTATTTGTCGTCTCTGTGTGTGTGTCGTCTCTGTTTGTGTGTCGTCTCAGTGTGTGATCCGTCTCTGTGTGTGTGTTGTCTCTGTGTGTGTATCGTCTCTGTTTGTGTGTCGTATCTGTGTGTGTGTCATCTCTGTGTGTTTGTCGTCTCTGTGTGTGTTTCGTCTGTGTGTGTGTGTCGTCTCTGTTTGTATTTCATCTCTGTCTGTGTGTATTACCTGTGTGTGTGTTGTCTCTCTGTGTGTGTCGTCTCTCTGTGTTTGTTGTCTCTGTGTGTGTTGTTTCTGTGTGTGTGTCGTCTCTGTGTGTGTGTCGTCTCTCTGTGTGTGTCGTCTCTCTTTGAGTGTCGTATATGTGTGTGTATCGTCTGTGTGTGTGTTTCGTCTTTCTGTTTTTTTTCATCTCTGTGTGTGTGTCTCGTCTCTGTCTGTGTTGTCTGTGTGTTGTCTCTGTGTGTGTCGTCTCTGTGTATGTGTCGTCTGTGTTTGTGTCTCATCTCTGTGTATGTTTCGTCTCTGTGTGTGTGTATTATATCTCTGTTTGTGTCGTCTCTGAGTGTGTGTCGTCTCTGTGTGTGTATCGTCTCTGTGTGTCTGTTGTCTCTGTGTTTGCATCGTCTCTGTGTGTGTGTTTTCCCTACGTGTGCGTCGTATCTGTGTGTCGTCTCTGTGTGTGTGTCGTCTCTGTGTGTTTGTCGTCTCTGTGTGTGTGTGTCGTCTCTATGTGTGTGTTTAGTCTCTGTGTGTGTATCGCATATGTGTGTGTATCGTCTCTGTATCTCTGTCGTCTGTATGTGTGTGTCGTTTCTGTGTGTGTGTCGTCTCTGTTTGTGTGTCTTCTGTGTGTGTGCGTTGTCTCTGTGTGTGTGTCATCTCTTTGTGTATGTCATGTCTATGTGTGTGTCGTCTCTAAGTCGGTACCATCTCTGTGTGTGTGTCATCTCTGTGTTTTTGTCCTCTGTGTGTGTGTCGTCTTTGTGTGTGTATCGTCTCTGTGTGTGTGTCGTCTCACAAACAAAGAGAGGAAATACATTGAAAGACGACACACACACAGAGACGACACACACAGAGAGACGACACACAGACACAGATGACACACACACAGAGACGACAAACACACAGAAAGGACAATTTCAAAGAGACAACAAACACAGAGAGACGACACACACAAAGAGACGACAACTACAGAGTGACAACACACACACAGAGATGACACACACACACAGAAACGACACACACACAGAGACGACACAAACACACACAGACGACACACACACAGAGACGACACACACACAGAGACGCAAACACACGCAGGGACGGCACACAAACAGAGACGACAAAAACACAGAGACAACACACACACGGAGATAACACACACACACACACACAGAGACGACACACACACACAGACGTCAAACACACAGAGACGACACACACAGAGAGACGACAACACACACACAGATAGGACGCAAACGTAGAGACAACACACGCACAGAGACGACCCGCACACAGAGGTGACACACAAACAGACACGACACACACAATGAGACGACATATACACAGAGACTACACACACACACAGACGACACTCACAGAGATGCCACAAACACAGATACGACACACACACAGAGACGACAAATAAACAGAGACAACACACACACGGAGATAACACACACACACACAGAGACGACACACACACACAGACGACAAACACACAGAGACGACACACACAGAGAGACGACAACACACACAGATACGACGCAAACGTAGAGACAACACACGCACAGAGACGACCCGCACACAGAGGTGACACACAAACAGACACGACACAAACAATGAGACGACATATACACAGAGACTACACAAACACACAGACGACACTCACAGAGATGCCACAAACACATATACGACACACACACAGAGACAAAACATGTCGTCTCTTTGTCTGTGTCGTCTCTGTTATGCCCTTGGGGCATATAAGGCTCTTATAAAAATTTTGTCATAGAAACCTAAGAAGGTCTCATTCAATATGAAATTGGAAGGTCTAGTGCCCTTTTGAATAGTCAAAAGCTATCGGAGCGTTTCATCCAGCATTTCCCGAAACATTTACGATAAACATTTTGATACAGCTATTTTGTTGAACTTAGTTTAAGGGTCCAGAAATTATGTCTTTGAGTATGCCCCCCCCCCAACACACACAGCCCTCTGGGCAAAGGTTGTAAGTTATGCCCCAGGGGCATATAAGGTTTTTATTGAAAACGTTGTCATAAAAACCTCAAAAAGGACCAACTCAATTGGAAATTGAGAGGGATATTGCCCTCTTTAATAGTCTAAAGTAATTAGAGGAAGAATTTCCAACCCCCGCCCACACACACAAACACACACACACACCCACACACACAGAATTTTGCAAGATTAAAAAATTACAAAAGGAAGTTTTCATAATTGGATGAATTTGATTTTGACTAGTGCACAAAATAGCATATGTAGAGTTAATCCAAATAATTAGGAGAAAAATTCAATATTTTATAATACAAATATGAAACAAGCAATAGCTAATATACATAATGAATTTGTAATTGTACCAGTGGATAAAGCAAGCAAAAATTTTGCCATAATTTGTCAGAAACTCTACTGTGATATTTTACCAAAAGAGTTACATACAACAAATACATACGAAAAGGCTCATCTAGAGGAGAATAGTGTAATTGAAAACATAGAACATGGAATTTTTAAAAATTTCAATATTAAAATTAATGATAATGATAAAAAGTTTCCATTCTTATATTGGACGGTATAATTCCATAAAAACCCACCAAAACCACGTTTTATTGCTGGGGCTTCGAGGTGTCCAACCAGAATTGCGGCCACTGACCTATCTATAATTTCTGGAGAAATTAGAAATAAATTTAAAGGATATTGCTCTGGAATTAAAAATTTTTCTAACTTTAATCCATATTGGAGTGATAGGAATTCCTTAAAAGCGATGGATTTTTTGGCTATTGTTTCAGCTAAAAGAGTCTTTTCATTTGATTTAACTACTCAGTATACAAATTTGTCACTTAATTCAGTATTCGAAAAATTGGAAACAGCTATTAAGAAATATTTTTTTTTTGTCTAATATTGGATTTTTGAAAATTGATACTTTCAATAAAAAAAAGCCAGATGGACTTTAAAAAAAAGCCAAGATGCCAAGCCAAAAGGACAATAAAAAAAAGCCAAGATGTTATAGCTTGGATATGATATGCGATTTATTGGAACTTGTTCTGTTCAATACTTTTATAAGGTTTGATGGTATTTTATATAAACAAAATGTTGGCATTCCTATGGGTGAGATTGCTAGTCCATTTATAGCGAACTTGTTTTTAAGTCAGTTAGATTATGAATATATGATAAATAAAAACAACCCAAGTAATATAAAATATTACTTTTCAAATAATAAAAGATATCTGGATGATATCTTAGTAATAAATTACGAGGATTTTATGGATATCTCAAAAAATATTCATCCATAAGAGTTAATTTTGGAGCCTAGCTATCAGACAGGACACTCTAACCCTTTCTTAGATTTCAATATTACTATTTCAGATAATAATAAATAATTTGTTAAAATATTTAATAAAAATTATGATTTTAATTTTGAAGTAATTAATATACCAATCCTCGAAAGTAATATACATTCAAATATTATTTATTCAGCTTATTATTCCCAATTATTTAGGTATGCAAGAATTTGCAGTAATTGCACAGATTTTAAAAATATATGTAAAACACTTTGCCAAAACTGGTCTTAAGAGGTTTTTCTGCCAATAAAATTAGTTGGCAAGGTAAAATATTTAGTTTTCTGCAGTATGAAAATTTACGTAAATATACAAAATTATAAAGAAATACTGAAAGATATTTTAATATAGTTCGTCTAACACTTTTCTTTTTTGGATTTTTGGATTTGTACATTTTTTCCAAACCAGCTGGAAGGACTTTAAATCTATAATTGGTTCCAGAAACCAATAAAGCACCTTGTTTGATAACTCACTCCCGGCCCATAGAGTCTTCAATTATTCCAGAATTGTTTTTACGTTTCATTGACCCATGGGATTCAATTAAGGATAGAACTAATCTTATTTTGTATGTATTTTTTGAATAGTTTTACTAGAATGCTTGTATTTCACAAGTTTTACCTAACATAGGGATACCATAAAAGCACTTGGACAGCATGCATACTTTATATTAAAAAAAAATTCTGTGCACGGTTTTGTGGAGGGGGGAGGCACGAACCAGAAGATTCTATTGAGATACTAATGTCAATTATTTCACTTTCATAGTTCCTTCAAGAGCATTAATAGGTCGGTGATACATTTAAAGCCTGTTTCCACCGTTTTTACAAAAAGTTATTGATAACAATTTTACAAATAATCATGCTTCCGCAAGCAAATAGAAGAATTGTTGCTACCGACTCAGTATAATTGTTTAAGAATTCAAAACATTGTTGAAGAAGATTGTTGATAGATTTTGAGCACAAAATTTGAAAACTTGAAGAATAAAAATAAATATTCTTAACGAGAATCACTTAATATCAAATGGCAACGGTTTCGTAGAACAGAAGTAAGACGTCAAATGTTATTTAGCAAATGAATTTGGAGAACTTTCATGGTTTACAGCTTTGCATTCCTTTTGTGTTTTTCTTTAAATCTGATAGACCAAATTTACCAAATTTACCTTTACCAAAATTACCTTTTTTAATTTGAAAGCTACCGATCTCTCTGATGGCCCGATTACGTGCATGGTTGTGGCAGATCCTTTGACCCTTCCCATTTTTGTCTCCAGATTTTTCCATGCAACTATTTAGAGCGGATTCGACTCTGGCCGAGATTAAAGAGTCACGCCGCCAACCCCTGCTGCAAACCATATACTCAGTAATATCAGAACTCATACCCCTACCCTTGCGGAAACAGGATTGCATGCGAGTGCACCAACCATTCGACCAGTACGGCGAGTTTTCAGGATCTAACAAAAAATGTTAGTAACGATCAGGATAGTGGAAACAGTTTTTTATTCATACCTTGGCTACATGAATGTCCATAGCATAAGTTTCAAGTCACTTAGCTTGATCTATGAAGTTAATCTCAGCTGTAGCTGGACTTTAATCATTGAAATAATATGAAAAATATATAAATCTAACATGTTTAAACATTTTATTTATGACTATTTAAGCTAACTCAGTTGTTGCTATGTTGGTAAAGTTGTTGCTCAAAGATTTGTTGTTGCTATGTTGATTTCACCAAAATGTAAGCTTCTTTTATATAACTGCTTTTCTTATTTTATTAAATTCATATTTCTGATGCTCAAATTAACTGGCTCTTTTTAATGTTTTGTTTTATTTTAAACAATCCCCGCCTATTTAAAGCTAAGAAAAATTGTTAATTTCTATTCTATCCAGTTTATTCTATTTTATTTTAAATTAGTATACTCTTTTTCATGCTATGTTTTACTTCCTACATTACCCCCTTAGGGGAAATGAAGACCAGAGGAATTTTTCGTGAGAAAATGGGTGTGACTTGTGCTCTATTTGTTCAATCATTTCATGTATTTTGAACCAAGCCTCAAAAGGGGATGAAGAGAAGTGACAAGAAGCGGTTTAAAGAAGGGAGAAACTTCAAGGGAGTGGTATAATGATCAAATTGGAGTTAAGGAGGTTTGTGTGGTGGCCCCAAATGGGTTCTGGCTGTCAGCGAACACTCTGATGGGTTGTCACTAGCAGTAATCTTTACGTTAGTCTTATTACCTTTTAATAAAACCCTTACAATTACATGTTACTCTTACTACTGCAAGATATAAAATCCCTATTAATCATTTTTCACTTAAGAACAACAAATAGTGCATTTTGGTTATTTGAAAATATGACTACAGACTATTGCATTAAGTAGGTAATAACAGATTGAACACTTTGGGAATGAAATTGAAACATGACAAATTCCTAACATAAGAAAATAATGTAGATTTCAAATAATTAAAATGAAATCTAAAAATCTGAAACAGTAAAGATCTTTAAATTTTTATGCAATAAAAAAAAGTAAGGAATTAGCACTTGGATCTTACAGTCCCTACCGGCAATGCTGATCTCTGTTTAGCAGCCCTTGAGCTAGGAACTGCAATGGGGTGTTGGGGATCTGCCATCCTGTGCTTTCACACACCCTTCCTATTTTTGTTCCCCAGAATTGTTCAGACACCCATTCATGGCCGAGTCGGCCAATTTCTATTCCCACTCTTCATCAGACAGTAATAGCTGTGATTTGTCTTTACTTTCTAGGAAGTAAAGACCGTGTCTTTACTTTCTAAGAACTTTACTTTCTAGGTATTTCCTTCCCTAATTCAATTACCCTACTCAGAAATCTCTCATAACTTGGCCATCTCACTGTTGTGAAGTGTATATTTATGGTATTTGGGTGTTTTAGTCGTAGATGCCTTTATTCTCCCTTTATAGGGGAGATAAACTCTAGTCCCTACGGTAATTAAACTTTCGTAGCGTGCCTTAGGCTATGGCCAAACTAATGAGGCGTACAGACTGGGTGTGTTCGAGAATCTAAAGGTAGATCGTAGAGAGGTTGTCTAAAACACAATACTTTTATTTAATTTACACATAATAATTACAGATATAGATATGCTACTGGGACTGGCTGCCCCAAGTAGACCACAAGTCTCAAAAACTACAATAATATATAATAAGATACAGACACTTACAATGATCCGACAAAGTCCCAAGGTATTTCTAATTAGAAAATAAACGGGCAGAGGTTCACCCTGCAAGTCAAAAAGTCTGTCTTCAGTCTCAAAAATCGGGGTATATATTTGAAAAACTAACCACGTCCTTCCGGTACATTGACACATTTAGCCAGAAAATTGGTTATTGAGCAAGTTCCCTCCAAGCCCACACATTCCACGATTTGTATCTTTATCTTAAAAAGTTGTACTTTGAAACGTTGTTTTTGGGTCTTAATATATTTTACTCAATTAATAATTAAATAAGTTAGAAAGATTTGCCACAAAACTCCCCATTTAAAGAAGAATTGTCCCAATTCTCAATATTTTACTTTTAAAACAATTTAATTTCGTTTACAGCTATTATGCTGCCATCTTTGGGTCATTATGTGCATCTACCCTCAATGGGTTTCCTTAGGGTTATGTTTCTGGTCCAATATAGGCAATGTTCTTTTTTTTTGTCGAAGGATTTCAATTTGAAATTCATCCTTGTTTCTCTTTTACTCTGTCTCGAGGACTGAAAATTACTCTTTTAGCCTCTTCAAATGCCTCTTCTCTTTTAACTTAACCAAAATTGGCTTAAAAATAATCTTAGTGGTTTTTCTTGAATTAGATTTCGAATTGTATTAGAAAAGTTTATAAGTTATTTGAGTATCGATTTAACTCCTATTTATAATTTAATTTATCTGTATGATATGGTTAATATACTGTATATTTTTCATTTTAGAATTACCTTGGATAAATTACATATAGCATTATTGATTTTTAAATTTTCACATATTTTTCCAGCACAAAGCATTTTCACATATTTCAATAACATAAGCCATTTGGGCTATGTAGAACAATATCTAGGCCTAAATTAAGTTTTGATTTTATCTCACTTTTGATGAACTTGTAGTAAAGTCTATAGTTTCCAAAAATCAGTTGATCGAGTAAGCGATGATAGTATCAGGATATATTTGAAGTGTCTTCAAAATTTGTTACTTTCCAAAAATGTGTCAAAATATGATCGAAGGAAAAATGGATCCGAAAAGATGCTACGAAAAATTTGATTTCCAAAAAAAAATAGCTAATGCTATATCTAAAATAAATATCAACATTAGTATACATATAAATTATAAAATTTTACATATATAGTAGAAAGAAACACTCAATTTTGTATTTCAACTGAGTTAATTTCGTAACTCAATTTAATTACTTTTATTTACTTTTCTCTTTTTTAAGTACCCCAAAATAATATCCCGCTTAAATCGAAACATTATGGTTCTTGCTGGATTATTCTTTCAAACTTAATACTAAACGGATTATTTCACAATAAAAATTATTAATACGTTGATTCGAGGTCAAACATTTACATATAACATTAAATCACTAGTTAAAATTTAAAGTAAATTAAAACAGCGTATATATAAATAAGCATTGTGTAATAACTTACACAAGTATTTAAGTCGCAAAACTAGATATGTTATTATACTATTGGTGAAAACTTAAACCATTTAAAAAAAAACACGGTATAGACTAGTATTTATAACAGTAGATATTTTCTCAATTACATTTGTTACAACTATATAACTTTTCTCATATACGACTATATACATTTTGATTTAAAACTTTGGTTCTATTTCAAACCCACTTGTGTCATTAACTGTCATTATTTTATAAGCCTGTTTGTCTCTTCAGACTTTTAAGCTTTTCAATTCTTTAAAATTTCTAGGTACTTTAGACAGTTTTATAACGTTTTTGTGTGTAATCTCTCTTTTTTTCAGCTTTAATGTCTTTTTGGTTTAAGTCTTTTATTTACAGCTTATATCTGATAAGCAAAAAAAAAATTTTTGCTGTTCACCTTATACCTCTAATGCCATTATCATATGACTTTGCCTGTACTCTGAAGGTTTGCTTACCAGGACTGCCTTCTGGTAGTTCCTTATAACGTTTCCAGGTCCTATTGTCCTGGCTACAGCTAAAAAGACTTATATGAACTTGCACACACAATAATTAATTATTTAATAATTTGTGGGCACAATTTTATCTTGGGTTATTCTTTTTCCAGAAAAAGTGGCCCTTCTACAGAAAATACCTGGCCTTCATGGCACACAGTAATTCTGTTTTTGAAATACAAGTGACAATGACTATTTTCACTTTAACTTCCCCACTTTTAGTGGTCTTGTCTTAGGTTTCAACTTCAAATTAAGTCCTTATGGATATTATGTGAATTTGTTTTTTTTTCATGCCATGTTAGTCATTTTTCTGAAAACGACTTCCACATAAGAGAGCCAAATTTCTTTTCTTGACTACTTTGAGCATTTCTCCAATATTTCTATTAATCTCGGCCCGCGTTAACCAATGTAACGGAGGCTCCATAGTATTAATGCTACTTATTTGTACTTATTTAGTACAATTTTCATACTAGTTCGTTCGGCAAGTTCAATAAGTACGTCTAACAGAGTTTAACTGAATTCATTCAGTTTATTTTCCTTTTAGTTTCGTCTGGCTATATTTTCAACTTGAACCCTTCTCTTTTTTTTTATTCGATATTTCAATGGAGCCTAAGGGTTTTTTCAAGTCTTTTCCAGCTTTTTCAGTGCTACAGTCCTTTTCTAAACCTATATTTATATGTTTCCTGTTTTATTCATTAGATCTTTCAAGCAAAAATGTTTCCTTTATGTTCCCAACGTTCCTCCATGTTTTAAGGGATGGAGAGTTGTCTATTATCACAACCTGTGTTGTTTCTTTTTGGTTCTCCGTCAAAAAGTATTTATTTAGTGTTCTAAACGCACTGTATTTTCCAGTTGATCTGTAGAGCATTTTTAGTTAGGTTTTTGCGTGACATAATTGCCTTAATCGTGACAAGATTTACTTCAATTCATCAGCCTTGGGAATAGTCAAATGAAAGCTACATTTTTTTTATAAGCGCACATAAAAACAATACATGTCACGAACAGTTTGCACACATACGACCATTAAAGTGCACCCTTATCGTAAAATACTGTATTAAATTAGCAGCTTGTTTTCTAATTTAAGGTCTTTCCAGTCTAAGAATTTTATTTTAAACAATAATATGTCCTATCGAAATGCAATTCTGGTAATGATCATTTTGTAAATTTTTTTTCAATCCATAATATCTATAATTCTATCTAGATCTTAATTATTGCTTCTATGAAATTATAAAAGACTTTGCAGATTTCACCAAGTACCTTATATCTTTAAATCGGGATCAATATTATGATAACGAATAATTGTACAAAAAGAGAAGCCTTCTGTTCATTTTGAATCGTTAGTTTCCGTGTCAATGTGATAGTTTATAATTTTTTGCTTAAATGAGTGAATTTTTTTTCAAACTAAGTTCCCGACTTGTGAGGATGGCTGCGGGAATTTGGGGTAGAGAATCCTTTAATCTCTGCCCTGTTCGCAGCTGTCTTGATATGTTGGTGAAATTCTCCGTTTTGTGTCAACTTCTGTCTAAGGATTAGTGAAGTTTTTTTTTGGATATTTTTATATCTTTAAGGATATAATGACTTTTCATCCTTTTTTGTTAGTTTTTTCATAGTTTTTTTCCACTTTTTTTCTATTTTGTCTGTTCGACTAAACTGTACTGATTTATAATTAGACTAGACTTGAGGATGGTTCGTCATTGAGTAACCGTAAGAGCGGACCAGAATTATCAATATTAGCTATCCCAAAAGGATGCATTGCCTTCTTTGTTTGTCCAAATGTGGCTTATATTCTATGTAAACAAGCATAACAGTTTTCATACACTGGTAGCTTTACATCTACATGGCTCAAAAGCAGCCATAGCTTAAAATTCAAATTAGAACTTTCTTCGGACGCATTTTGTGCGGCTAATTCAGAATTTGAACTTTTTCTAACACCATTATTTAGATGAAGGTCCTCTATGTAGGTAAAGGAGACCCTTTTAAGACCTATCCCCATGCCTCCATTTTCTTTGATTAACGGTTTCTTTCACCGAATTTCTCGCCTTATGCAGAGTTCCCATCAGAGCTGGGTAACAACTCTTATTTTTGCTTCCTTCGGCGACTTTTGCTAAGCTTCCACATTTGCTTTCTTACTCATAACGTTACTTTTCTCGTTTTTTTTCATCCCTTTCCTCAAGTACTTTAATTATATATATTTATATATCTTTTCCTTCCTTTGGCTTGTGAAACTACAAAACTGACCTAGTATTTGTTAGGTTTAACAAAGGTAATTCTATTGCTTATTACGTCGTAAGATGCCATATTTTCGAAGCATCTCTACTCCTAAAACACTCGCAAATGGCAGCTTCTAACCTATGATTGTTCAGACCACAATTTATGTGCTCCCTTTACTAAATTGTAGCAGTGTTATCCTTGAACAATAAGTCTAGCCTCTACCTGTAGTAAGGCTGACTAAGGACCCTATTTGCTGCTATTATGTCCAAAATTCTTCTATTTCTACCAGCGTTTCATCAGTCCAGCTAGATTTTTTTTTTGTTTTTTTTTTATTTACGTATTATTTTTTTATTGTGTTCTTTCAATTCGAGGTACAAATACTTTATTATTTAGGTATATACGGCACTACTACACTGCAGTTATTACTAAAACTAATAAAATTTCTAACAATTCACATACTTCTACTTGCTAAATACTGAATATTATTTTTTTTCATTTTACAGTTCTTGATTGAGCCTTTTCTCCATTTTTTCTATTGCACCCAAATCTTTGAGGGGATACAAATCCATTTCTAATAGCCAAAGTTCGAGCAAAACTGCTCGAAGTTTTGCTAATTAGAGTGCCGCTAAAATAAAAGTACATTCACTTTCCCCTTCTAATACGGTCATTTCGATTTTTTTTTTAAATTTTGCAACCTTATTTAGTCTCCTCGACCCAGTTTTTCCGCAATGCCACCAGTTGTTGGGATGTTTGAGGGGCTAAAGGTAGATCGTAGAGAGGGTGTCTAAAACACAATACTTTTATTTAATTTACACATAATAATTACAGATATAGATATGCTACTGGGACTGGCTGCCCCAAGTAGACCAAAAGTCTCAAAAACTACAATAATATATATTAAGATACAGACACTTACAATGATCCGACACAGTGCCAAGGTATTTCTAATGAGAAAATAAACGGGCAGAGGTTCACCCTGCAACTCAAAAAGTCTGTCTTCAGTCTCAAAAATCGAGGTATATATATGAAAAACTAACCACATATTTCCGGTACATTGAAGCATTTAGCCAGGACATTGGTTATTGAGCAAGTTCCCTCCATGCCCATACATTCCACGATTTGTATCTTTATCTTAAAAAGTAGTATTTTGAAACGTTGTTTTTGCGTCTTAATATATTTTTACTCAATTAATAATTAACTAAATTAGAAAGCTTTACCACATTACTACTGTATATTTATGATAAATCTTGTGATTCTGTGTCTGTATTCTTCAACATGCCTCTGAATTGTCTATGGTTGAACCCATTTGACCATACTATATCCACCATGTTTATCACAGAATTCAATTCACTCCTAATGCCCATACATTTAGTAAACAAAGCCTTTTGACTTACTTTGACTTATCGCTCTTGCTCAGCAGGGTCGCCAGCGTAGAGGGAACTGGTTGACAGCGCTGTCAGTCTTCTCTAAAAAGCCCTGTTCAGGGCCAAGTATGGTGCCCCATTTTGGCTAAATTTGAAATTGAGGAGGCGTCGATTTATTGCATCATCCCATCTGTTGCATGGCCTTCGTCAAAGAAGGTTCCAAACAATCAATGAATTGAAGTAAAATATGATCCTAACAGGGATAGTTGGCGGAAGGCGGAGTAAGTGACCGTACAATGTTTGAGAATGAGCTTCTACGTGGGAGGAGAGGTTGGCCAACTTGAAGGTTCTCAGGATCTCAGTGTTATGGATCTTGTCGTACCCTTTGAACCCTTCAACTCGACGCAGGTGTATAGTTTGGATGGCATCGACCTTTCTTAGCTGTGTCTGGGCTATCGACCATGTCTCAGAAGAGTACAGCATGATGCTTGAGACGGCGTTGTAGATACGGGCTTTTGTAAGGCGACTAATTTGCAGTTTGTGGAAGACTGCTCTCAGGAGCCGTCTGAATACAGACTTTGCCTTGGCTGATCTGGCTGATATATCAGCGTCAAGTGTGCCATTTGATGATATAATTGATCCGAGATAGGGGAGCTGCCTTACCAAGTCGACAGCTTGGCCGTTGATTACAACAGTTAAGGGTTAAACCGATGCGGTCATTTCTATGGGCATGATCTTCGTTTTCTTCCAGTTGATTTGCAGCCCAACTGCGGAGGCAGTGGAGGAGAGCGTCTCGACTAGAGACTTAAATTGGTCAATATTTTCGCTGAGGACGCTTGCTGGTGAATAATACATTCCAGGAAAATTGGTTTTGAATGTGATAAAGTCGGTGAAATTATATAAAACCATTTTGGTGATTAGAAGGTCTCCAAGGACCTTATGAGAGGAGATCGCGGGCCGCGTCTGTCTCATGGACCGTTGTTTGGAGCAGCCTGTGCTAGAGCATGTGCCTTAAAGAAATGAAATAAAGCAAAACTATAGTGGAAGGAGAGGTGACCGAGAAGGCCAGTAGTTTTCCTTATATACATGATAATTTCCGTTCGTTTCGAGTTTTAATGTCGCTCAAATCCAAATTTTAAATTTGTCCGCTCTTTACACTGAAGTTCAACGAAAGTTGTATAACAATACTTGAAGAAAAGGGTACGGTATGTAGGTGTATTCGCTTTTCAAAATGAAATACAGTTTTCCGAAATAAGGGAAAAGTTGTCATCCCAACCAAAGCCCCTTGTCTTTACGTTTAAGCTCAATTTTCTAAAATAGCACTTGAATGTCATAAAGTTGGTGAAATTACATAAAACTCTTTTGGTAATTGAAAGGTCTCCAGGGACCTTATGAGAGGAGATAGCGGGCCGCGTGTGTCCCATGGACCTTTGTTTGGAGCACACTCTTCTAGAGCATGTGTCCTAAAGAAATGAAATACAGCAAAACCTTAGCGTAAAGAGAGGTGGCCGAGAAGGCCAGTAGTTTTCCTCATATACATGATAATTTCCGTTCGTTTCGAGTTTTAATGTCGCTCAAATTCAAATTTTAAATTTTTCCGCTCTTTACACTGACGTTCAACGGAAGTTGTATAATAATACTTTAAGAAATGGGGGGGGGGTATGGAGACGTATTTGCTTTCAAAATGAAAAAGTTTTCCGAAAGAAGTAAAAAGTTGTCATCCCCCCCAAACCCCCTGGTCTTTACGTTTAAGCTCAACTTTCTAAAGCAGCACTGCGATATTAAAAAATTAACGCTGCCCCTTCAAGATCTCAATAAGAGGGAGGTTGTCATCACCTTTGACACCATCAATCATATTAAACGAACTAAGTTTTATATCGCTAGGGATGGCACCGTGATTGCGTGATTTTCGGGGATTCGGGGAACCAAATTTTTTTCACGGTGACGCATATATTTTCGGGGAATACTTGAGAATTAGGGGATAGTGCAAGCCCTGCTTGATTTCTAATCAGGAAAATCGAAATACTAAACCACATGAGAAGGAAAAGCTTCAACTTTGCGGTTGGCGCACTAAAGACTTGCCGCACAATTAATTGAAAGTCGACTGAACGCCGCCGTCTCTACCAGCACCGGCGTACCTGTGGCGTGCTGGTGACGTTGAACCACTTCGTTGGTGGTCGATTCGGCCTCTCGTTGGCGTTGTTTGGTCGATCTGCCGGCGCAGCGCCGGGGTGTACTCACATCGTTCTTTACTTAGGCAGCGCTAGCGCGCTGCCTATGAAAACGGAAAGTTCGGCAGAAAGTTCGAAATTGCTATAACGTGAGCCGTTCAAGACATGAGGAACAGACCGTCAGGTATAGGAGGGGGAAGCTTGAAAAAGTTAAAAGAATGAAGTAGGCTGAAATCATCTTGGCTAACAACGAACCAACCTTTTTGTGAATATTTTATACTTCTCATTTCCCAATGTGAAAATTTTATACTTTTTATGGTAACTTCGCTTGCAGGTGTAAAAAGGGCAGCTTTGAATACATTGGGCTGGAGGAAGAGCGTTTATAGATGTGTTGGCTGCAGGCACCTTGGTGCTGAAATGAGTTATTAGTATTGGCAGTAATAGTAGCAGTGTTATTCCCTTGTAAAAAAGAAAAGTAAAATCCAGCATTGAAAATACAGCCACTGAGTGGGCGCTTTTAATAAACAGCTGCATCATTCAATCTGGGAAATCCTAAATGAATCATCATATTTTGCAACAGCCTAGCCTTTTATCATAGAGGCAAGAATGAGCTGCCGAGTTATAATTTTTTGCCATAAATTATTTTTTGAGTTATACCAATAAAGAATTATTAAGCTTAGTTTAATAAAAAACTTATCCGTTAAAAACTAATATTGAATTCAAAAAAAAAAAACGTTAACAGGTAAATGATGACATAAATCGATTGTGAGAGTACCAATTTTTTTGTACAAAAATTGTTGGGACCATAGGCCCTTCCCCTGTTAAGTGTATATTAAAAGCCTGAATGCCCTAGGGCATAGCTTACCACACTTGCCCCTGCGCTCTGGGGGGATGTCTCGACTCTAGAGTCTTTGTTTTTTGATCTTTGAACTATTTTGAACAAAATGACCATATCATAATTTTATTGGATGCATTTAGGGAAAAGGGCCTATGGGGGGGGGAATTGACCTTCGATTACTTTTGACTCTTAAGAGTACGAGAACTTCCTATTTAAAATCGAATGGCTCTTAAGTATATACGATCATCCCTTCCATAAAAAAATATATGCCCCCAGGGCATAACTTACAACCCTTACCCCGAGCTCTCGGGGGTTGTGTCGACCCCGGAGTTTTTGCTACTTGATCTGTAAACTATTTTTTTTTAGAAAATGGCTATATCGATATTTTGATCGGATACATTTTGGGGAAAATTCATCGGTTGGGGGGGGGGGGGGCTAGTTGAGGCCAAATACAATCGCTTCAGTAATTTTACTCGAATTTTTGTTCAATTTAAATTTGAGAAGTTAACAATTACGGACTATTTTCAAAAAAGATGCATCGGAACTTCAATCAAGCTTTGGCATTTAAATTTAATTAAGGTGAATGGTCATTTGCTATCATCTGCTTGAACGGAGAACTAACAAAAAGAAAATGATTTCTGTACACAAATTATCACTTTAAACAAATCATACTCTGGGCTCTATTGGTACTAGTCGTTAATACGTCGGTGCAGTTACCATTCGTTTAAAAGCGGAAAAGTCTCTTCAAGTCCCACCAAAACTTTTTTTTAGGCAAATAATTTTTTTTAAATCACCCCAGAGTACGGGGGCAAGTGTGGTAAGTTATGCCCCAGGGCATAAAGGTTTTTAAGCAAGGGGTGGTCGTATAAACTGGTCGTATAGGTCGTATAGACAAATAGCCCCAACCTATGTTTTCAGCGTATCGGCGTTTTCTGATACGCTGAATCTGACGGCGTGATTTTCATTAAAATTCCTTCTCTTGTAGGGGATGTTTCCCCCCTCTTTAAAAATTCAGGTAAATTTTCTCAGGCTTGTAGCCTTTGATGAGTAATACTAAACTTAACAAAATTTATATATTTAGAATCAGCATAATAAGCCCATTATTTTGATATATTTATAGACATCAAAATTCCTTTTTTAAAAGTTTGGATTACTATTGAGCCGTATTGCTTGTTTTTTTTTTTATTACGTACATGTTATTACTTATATGAGGGGTTCTCTCCTGAGTCAATACCACGCTCTTTACGTCAAAAGTTAAAATTTTGTTTAATTCACAAACCCTTTAATCACAAAGGCCGTTTAATTAGAATATATTTTTAGAATAAAAATATATTTTTAGAATATATTTAGAATCAGCATTATAAGCTCATTATTTTGATACATTTATTGACATCAAAATTCGTTTTTTTAAAGTTTTGATTACTATTGAGCCTTATTGCTTGTTTTTTTATTACGCAAATGTTATTATTTATATGAGGGGGCTCTCCCCTTAGTCAATACCACGCTCTTTACGTCAAAAGTTAAAATTTTGTTTAATTCACAAACATCTGAATCACAAAGGCCGTAGAATTAGAATAAATAGCTCTTTTGAAAGCACTACAGTTCGTTACCACGAAATGTTCGATTATATGGACACCCACATAAAGGTGGGAGGTGGCATACCAAGGCGTCTTCTATCTTTCTGTTCCAAATGTATAACATTTCTTTGCATAGATAAAAAAATTGACCGTGTTCTAGCTAAAGCATATAAATATTAGAACAAATTAAAATTGGAAACTCGTAAAGGGAATATAAAAATTTTGTAGATTTTTATAAGTTGTTCAGTCTAGGTTTTTAGCTGTCGTAAAATCCAAGGAGTAAAATTATGGTTCATTTTCTTTTCCTCTTTCTTTAGTTCAGAAAAAAAATGTTTCGCTTCTACAAGGCCATGATTTTGCCTCACAGTATCTTAAATTGATGTACTTCTTTTTTCATACGCTTTGTCTTACATTTTCCATCTTTTGCATAAAGTAAGTCTTTAATGTTTAAAAGTTCATGTTTTCGATTTATTTTTAGGGATAAGCCAGATCGACTGGCCACTTAAATCAGGAAGAAGAAAGAAACAAGCGTGGCCCTTTAGTTAAGCTCACAAGTCAGAGATTCGAGGATCCTGCGCAAATAGTCATATCAAGCGATTGGCTAAGTAACTCACGGTTAGTACCTCCCTGTCTTGTTTTTTTTATATATTCTTGGTAGGTGACAACTCATTTATTGCAACAAAGCTCTCTGACTGGAATTGTTTCTGACTCTCTCATCTAATCAGTTTTTATAGGGTCTTTTAATTCCTTCTTCTTCTTCACGAAGACGAACAATTGACCAATACGCCTGGAACATGTACATACACTGGTCCCTATTTCTGGGGATGGGGGGGGGGCGCGTATGTATCTATACAAATTGTAAAACGGAGAAAACACTTGGACAACATGCATACTTTATATTAAAAAAAAAATCTTTGTACTGTTTGGTGGAGGGGGGAGGCACGAGCCAGAAGATTCTATCGAGACACTAATGTCTATTATTTAACTTTCATAGTTCCTTCAAGATCGTTAATAGGTCGGTGATACATTTAAAGCCTGTTTCCACCGTTCTTACAAAAAGTTATTGATAACAATTTTACAAATAATCATGCTTCCGCAAGCAAATAGAAGAATTGTTGCTACCGACTCAGTAAAATTGTTTAAGAATTCAAAACATTGTTGAAAAAGATTGTTAATAGATATTGAGCACAAAATTTGAAAAACTTGAAGAATAAAAATAAATATTGTTGACGAGAATCACTTAATATCAAATGCCAACGGTTTCATAGAACAGAAGTAAAACGTCAAATGTTATTTAACAAATGAATTTGGAGAACTTTCATGGTTTACAGCTTTGCATTCCTTTTTGTGTTCTTCTTTAAGTCTGATAGACCGAATTTACCAAATTTACCTTTTCCAAAATTACCTTTTTTAATTTGAAAACTACTGATCTCGCTGATGGCCTGATTATATGCATGGTTGTGGCAAATCCTTCGACCCTTCCCTTGTTTTTCTCCGGATTTCTCCATGCAACTATTTAGAGCGGATTCAACTCTGGCCGAGATTACAGAGTCACGCCGCTAACCCCTGTTGCAAACCAGATAATCAGTGATATCAGGACTCATACCCCTACCCTTACGGAAACAGGATTGCACGTCGAGTGCGCCAACCATTCGACCAGTACGGCGAGTTTTCAGGATCTAACAAAAAATTGTTAGTAACGATCAGGTTAGCGGAAACAGTTTTTTATTCATACCTTGGGTTCATGAATGTCCATAACATAAGTTTCAAGTCACTTAGCTTGATCTAGGAAGTTAAACTCAGCTGTTGCTGGACTTTAATCACTGAAATAATAGAAAAACATATAAATTTAACATGTTTAAACATTTTATTTATGATTATTTAAGCTAACTCAGTTGTTGCTTTGTTGTTGAAGTTGTTGCTCAAAGATTTTTTGTTGCTATGTTGATTTTAGGAAAATTTAAGCTTCGTTTATAGAACTGCTTTTCTTAATTTATTAGATTCATATTTCTACTATTTAAATTACCTTGCTCTTTTTCATGTTCTGTTCTATTTTCAACAATCCCCGCCTATTTAAAGCTAAAAAAAAGTGTTAATTTCTGTTCTATCCAGTTTATTCTATTTTACTTTTAAATTAGTACACTCTTTTTCATGCTATGCTTTGCTTCCTACATTACCCCCTTAGGGGAAATGAAGACCAGAGGATTTTTTTGTGAGAAAATGGATGTGACTTGTGCTCTATTTGTTCAATCATTTCATGTATTTTGGACCAAGCCTCAAAAGAGGATGAAGAGAAGTGACAAGAAACGGTTTAAAGAAGGGAGAAACTTTATGGGAGTGGAATAATGATCAAATTGGAGTTAAGGAGGTTTGTGTTGTGGCCCCAAATGGGTTCTTGCTGTCAGGGAACACTCTGATGTGTTGTCACTAGCAGTAATCTTTACATTAGTCTTATTACCTTTTAATAAAACCCTTACCATTACACGTTACTCTTACTACTGCAAGTTATAAAATCCCTATTAATCATTTTTCACTTAAGAACAACAAATAGTGCATTTTTGTTATTTGAAAATATGACTACAGACTATAGCATTAAGTAGGTAATAACAGATTGAACACTTTCGGAATGAAATTGAAACATGACGAATTCCTAACATAAGAAAATAATGTAGATTTCAAATAATTAAAATGAAGCCTAAAAATCTGAAACAGTAAAAATCTTTAAATTTTTATGCAATGAAAAAAAGTAAGGATTTTAGCACTTGGATCTTATAGTCCCTACCGGCAGTGCTGATCTCTGTTTAGCAGCCCTTGAGCTAGGAACTGCAATGGGGTGTTGGGGACCTGCCATCCTGTGCTGTCACATACCCTTCCTATTTATATTCCCCAGAATTGTTCAGACACCCAGACACCCAAGTTTTATAACAATACTTGAAGAAAAGAGGGGCGGTATGTAGGTGTATTTGCTTTTCAAAATGAAATACAGTTTTCCGAAATAAGGGAAAAGTTGTCATCCCAACCAAACCCCCTGGTCTTTACGTTTAAGCTCAATTTTGTACAGTAGCACTTGAATATGATAAAGTTGGTGAAATTATATAAAACCATTTTGGCGATTGAAAGGTCTCCAGGGACTTTATGAGAGGAGATCGCGGGCCGCGTCTGTCCCATGGACCGTTGTTTGGAGCACACTCTTCTAGAGCATGTGTCTTAAAGAAATGAAATACAGCAAAACCTTAGCGTAAAGAGAGGTGGCCGAGAAGGCCAGTAGTTTTCCTCATATACATGATAATTTCCGTCCGTTTCGAGTTTTAATGTCACTCAAATTCAAATTTTAAATTTTTCTGCTCTTTACACTGAAGTTCAACAGAAGTTGTATAACAATACTTGAAGAAAGGGGGGGGGTGTAGGTGTATTCGCTTTTCAAAATGAAACAGTTTTCCGAAATAAGGGAAAAGTTGTCATCCCCACCAAACCCCCTGGTCTTTACGTTTAAGCTCAACTTGCTACAGCGGCACTGCGATATTAGAAAATTAACGTTGCCCCTTGAAGATCTCAATAAGAGGGAGGCTGTCATCACCTTTGGCACCATCAATCATCTTAAACGAATTAAGTTTTATATCGCTAGGGATGGCACCGTGATTGCGTGATTTTCGGCGATTTGGGGAACCAAATTTTTTTCGCGGTGACACATAGATTTTCGGGGAATACTTGAGAATTCGGGGATACTGCAAGCCCTGTTTGATTTCTAATCAGGAGAATTAAAACACTAAACCACCTGAGAAGGAAAAGCTCCAACTTTGCGGTTGGCGCAATAAAGACTTGCCGCAAAATTAATTTAAAGTCGACTGAACGCCGCCGTCTCTACCGGCAACGGCGCACCTATAGCGTGCCGGTGGCGTTGCAACACTTCAACGGTGGTCGATCAGACCTCTCGTCGGTGGCGTTTGGTCGATCCGCCGGCGCAGCGCCGGGGTGTACTCACATCGTTCTTTACTTAGGCAGCGCTAGCGCGCTGCCTATGAAAACGGAAAGTTTGGCAGAAAGTTTTGAAGTTGCTATAACGTGAGCCGTACAAGACATTAGGAACAGACCGTCAGGTAAAGGAGGGGAAAGCTTGAAACAGTTAAAATAATGAAGTAGGCTGAAATCATCTTGGCTAACAACGAATCAACCTTTTTGTGAAAATTTTATACTTCTTATTTCCCAATGTGAAAATTTTATACTTCTTACGGGAACTTCATGGGCGGCTGTAAAATGCTAGGCTTTGAATAGATTAGGATGGAGGAGGAGCGTTTGTAGCTGTGTTGGGCTCAGGCGGCTTGGTGCTGCGGTGAGTTGTTAGTAGTAGTAGTAGTAGTCTTATTTCCTTGTAAGGAAGAAAAGTAATATCCAGCATTGAAAATACAGCCACTGAGTGGGCACTTTTAATAAACAGCTGCATCATTCAATCTGGCAAATCCTAAATGAATGATCATATTTTGCAACAGCCTAGCCTTTTATCATAGAGGCAAGAATGAGCTGCCGAGTTTGAATTTTTTGCCAGAAATTCTTTGTAGATGTCTACCAACAAAGAATTCTTAATAGTAGTTTCATAATCAACTTATCAGTTAACTAAGAATCTGTTCGTCAAAAAAAAAAACAAAAAAACATCAAAGTTAACTAAGGAATGAAATCGATTGTGCTAGTACCCTTTTTAAGGGACAAAAATTGGAGGGAAACTAGGCCCCTCCCATGCTCAGTATATAGTCAAAACCTAAATGCCCCGGGGCATAGCTTACCACGCTTGCCCCTGTGATCTGGGGGGATGTGTCGACTCTAGAGTTTTTGTTTTTTGATCTTTGAACTATTTTGAACAAAATGACCATCTCATAATTTTATTGGATGTATTTGGGGAAAAGGGCCTGTGGGGGGGGGGGGGAACTTACCTTCGATCACTTTTGACTATTAAGAGTACGAGAACTTCCTATTTAATGTCGAATGGCTCTTAAGTATATACGATCATCCCTTCCATAAAAACATATATGCCCCCAGGGCATAACTTACAACACTTACCCCGGGCCCTGGTGGTTGTGTCGACCCCGGAGTTTTTGCTACTTGATCTTTAAACTTTTTTCTTTTTTTTTTTTTACAAAATGGCTATATCAAAATTTTGATCGAATACATGTTGGGGAAAATTCATCGGATGGGGGGGGGGGCTAGTTGAGGCCAAAAACAATTGCTTCAGCAATTTTACTCGAATTTTCGTTCAATTTAAATTTAAGAAGTTAACAATTACGGACTATTTTCAAAAAAGATTCATCGGAACTTTAATCAAGCTTTGGCATTTAAATTTAATTAAGGCGAGTGGTCATTGGCTATCATCTGCTTTAACGGAGGACTAACAAAAAGAAAATGATTTCTGCTCACAAAGTATCACTTTAAACAAATCATTCGCCGGGCTCTATTGGTACTAGTGGTTAGTACGTCGGTGCAGTTACCATTCATTTAAAAGCAGAAAAGTCTCTTCGAGTCCCAACAAAACTTTTTTTTTAGACACATAATTTTTTTAAGTCCCCCCAGAGTACGGGGGCAAGTGTGGTAAGTTATGCCCCAGGGAATATTGGTTTTTTGGCAAGGAGTGGTCGTATAAACTGGTCGTATAGGTCGTATAGACAATTAGCCCCAACCTATGTTTTCAGCGTATCGGCGTTTTCTGATACGCTGAATCTGACGGTGTGATTTTCATTAAAATTCTTTCACTTGTAGGGGATGTTTCCCCCTTTTTAAAAATTCAGGTAAATTTTCTCAGGCTCGTAGCCTTTGATGAGTAATACTAAACTTAATAAAATTTATATATTTAGAATCAGCATTATAAGCCCATTATTTTGATACATTTATTGACATCAAAATTCCTTTTTTAAAAGTTTGGATTACTATTGAGCCGTATTGCTTGTTTTTTTTTTTATTACGTAAATGTTATTATTTATATGAGGGGGTTCTCCCCTTAGTCAATACCACGCTCTTTACGTCAAAAGTTAAAATTTTGTTTAATTCACAAACCTCTGAATCACAAAGGCTGTTTAATTAGAATAGATATCTCTTTTGAAAGCACTACAGTTCGTTACTACGAAATGTTCGATTATAGGGACAACCACATAAAGGTGGGAGTTGGCATTCCAAGGCGTCTTCTATCTTTCTGTTCCAAATTTATGATAAATCTTGCGATTCTGTGTCTGTATCCTTCACCATGCCTCTAAACTGTCGATGGTTGAACCCATTTGACCATACCATATCCACCATGTTTTTCACAGAGTTCAATTCACTCCTAATGCCCTTACATTTAGTAAACAAAGCCTTTTGACTTACTTTGACTTACCGCTCTTGCTCAGCAGGGTTACCAGCGTAGAGGGAACTGGTTGACAGCGCTGTCAGTCTTCTCTAAGCAGCCTTGTCCAGGGCTAAGGATGGGGCCTCATTTGAGTCAATGTTGCGATTGAGGAGGCGTTGGTTTATAACATCAGCCCATCTGGTGCGTGGCCTCCCTCGAGAACGTTTCCAGACAATCGAGGGATTGAAGTCCGATATGATCCTTGCAGGGGTAGTTGTCGGGAGGCGGAGTAAGTGGCCGTGCCATCTTAGAGAACGAGCTTCTACGTGGAAGGAGAGGTTGGCAAACTTGAAGGTTCTCAGGATCTCAGTATTACGGATCTTTTCCTACCATTTGAACCCTTCAACTCAACGCAGGTGTATAGTTTGGATGGCATCGACCTTTCTTAGCTGTGTCTGGGTTATCGACCATGTCTCAGAAGAGTACAGTATGATGCTTGAGACGGCGTTGTAGATACGGGCTTTTGTAAGGCGACTAATTTGCAGTTTGTGGAAGACTGCTCTCAGGAGCCGTCTGAATACAGAGTTTGCCTTGTCTGATCTGGCTGATACATTGGCGTCATGTGTGCCATTTGATGATATAATTGATCTGAGATAGGTGAGCTGCCTTACCAAGTCGACAGCTTGGCCGTTGATTACAACAGTTAAGGGTTAAACAGATGCGGTCATTTCTATTGGCATGATCTTCGTTTTCTTCCAGTTGATTTGCAGCCCAACTGCAGAGACAGTGGAGGAGATCGTCTCGAGTACAGACTTAAGTTGATCAATATTTTCGCTGAGGGCGCTTGCTGGTGAATAATACATTCCAGGAAAATTGGTTTTGAATGTGATAAAGTCGGTGAAATTATATAAAACCATTTTGGTGATTAAAAGGTCTCCAGGGACCTTATGAGAGAATATCGCGGGCAGCGTCTGTCTCATGGACCGTTGTATGGAGCACCCTGTGCTAGAGCATGTGCCTTAAAGAAATGAAATAAAGCAAAACTATAGCGGAAAGAGAGGTGACCGAGAAGGCCAGTAGTTTTCCTCATATACATGATAATTTCCGTTCGTTTCGAGTTTTAATGACGCTCAAATTCAAATTTTAAATTTGTCCGCTCTTTACACTAAATTTCAACGGAAGTTGTATAACAATACTTGAAGAAAAGGGGGGCGGTATTTAGGTGTAATCGCTTTTCAAAATGAAATACAGTTTTCCGAAATAAGGGAAAAGTTGTCATCCCAACTAAAGCCCCTTGTCTTTACGTTTAAGCTCAATTTTGTAAAATAGCACTTCAATGTGATAAAGTTGGTGAAATTACATAAAACCCTTTTGGTAATTGAAAGGTCTCCAGGGACTTTATGAGAGGAGATTGCGGGCCACGTGTGTCCCTTGGACCGTTGTTTGGAGACCACTCTGCTAGAAGCATGTGTCCTAAAGAAATGAAATACAGCAAAACCTTAGCGTAAAGAAAGGTTGCCGAGAAGGCCAGTAGTTTTCCTCATATACATGATAATTTCCGTTCGTTTCGAGTTTTAATGTCGCTCAAATTCAAATTTTTAATTTTTCGGCTCTTTACACTGAAGTTCAACGGAAGTTGTATAACAATACTTTAAGAAAGGGGGGGGGGGTATGTAGGTGTACTTGCTTTCAAAATGAAACAGTTTTCCGAAATAAGGGAAAAGTTGTCATCCCCACCAAACCCCCTGGTCTTTACGTTTAAGCTCAACTTTCTACAGCAGCACTGCGACATTAGAAAATTAACGTTGCCCCTTGAAGATCTCAATAAGAGGGAGGCTGTCATCACCTTTGTCACCATCAATCATATTAAACGAATTAAGTTTTATATTGCTAGGGATGGCACCGTGATTGCGTGATTTTCGGGGATTTGGGGAACCAAATTTTTTTCACGGTGACGCATATATTTTCGGGGAACACTTGAGAATTCGGGGATAGTAGTAGAGGAGGGGGTACCAGCACAAACATGACCACGTGGTTTATGGTTTTCTCAGTGAGAATGAAAAAACAGGAATTTTCTCACTTGGAAAACCATGAATTTTGTCACATTTATGTTTGTTTTCATGGATGGATATGTGTGTTGTTCAATTTATTTGATGTTTTTCTCGGATGTCAACATCAAATTATGGATGTTTTATGGTTTTTGTCAGTGAGAATTTGAAAAACAGGAATTTTGTCACATTTATGTCTGTTTTCATGGATGTTTTTATGGTTTTTGTCAGTGAGAATTTGAAAAACATGAGCTTTGTCACAGTTATGTATGTCAACAGCAATTCATGTCTGTTTTATGGTTTTCTCACTGAGAATGAAAAAACAGAATTTGCCAAATGTTATGACTTTCCCGGAAACAGTTAGATCACGTGTTTCCTTCTCAGCCAATCAACGAGTCGGATACATCCCCCTTCTCAGCCAATCAGAGACGTGGTTACATATTAGCGGCGGTGGGAATATAAGGAACGGGTTTTTTGATATATTTTTATTAGTCTGTGAATAGAATTCAAAGGGGTGAGAAGAAGAAGAAGAACAGTGTGTCTGTACTCATTTTTGATAAATATGTGTGTGTGTGTTGACAATGACGACGAGAGGTCTAATTAAACACTTAGAATTTGATAGTGGACTTGATGAGAATATTACAATATCAAAAAACTTAGATTAGGAGATCACTAAAGGATCACGGCTATGTCTGGAATGGGATGCAGTATATGCAAGATATGTGTTATTTTGTAGGTACTAAAGGAACATTGAAAATTTTTTCTGATTTTGTGTGTTTTCGCTAGAAAATATCTTGTCTTTAGCAAACTTAGCCATAGATAGTTGAAACTCTGCATAAATATCTTCATTTTTAGTCTAATTGCGTAGGTACTAAAGGAACATTGAACATTTTTTCTTATTATGTGTGTTTTCACAAGAAAATATCTTGTCTTTAGAAAAATTAGCCATAGCTAGTTGAAACTATGCATACATATCTTCATTTTTAGTCTAATTGCGTAGGTACTAAAGGAACATTGAACATTTTTTCTGATTTTGTGTGTTTTCGCAAGAAAATAGCTTGTCTTTAACAAACTTAGCCATAGCTAGTTAAAAACTCTGCATAAATATCTTCATTTTTAGTCTAATTGCGTAGGTACTAAATGAACATTGAACATTTTGTATGATTTTTTTTGTTTAAGCAAGAAAATAGATTTTAATTAGAAAACTACGACAGATATATAAGAAACTATTCATAAATATATAAAATAATGCAACAATTCTTTTGAAAGCAAGTTACAATTAAAAATCTATCATTTTTTGTGTGTGTTAGCAAGAAAATAGCTTGTCTTTAGCAAACTTAGCCATAGCTAGTTGAAACTCTGCATAAATATCTTCATTTTTAGTCTAATTGCGTAGGTACTAAAGGAACATTGAACATTTTTTCTGATTTTGTGTGTTTTCGTGAGAAAATAGCTTGTCTTTAGCAAACTTAGCCATAGCTAGTTGAAACTCTGCATAAATACCTTCATTTTTAGCCTAATTGCATAGGTACTAAAGGAACATTGAACATTTTTTCTGATTTTGTGTGTTTTTGCAAGAAAATAGCTTGTCTTTAGCAAACTTAGTCATAGCTAGTTGAAACTCTGCATAAATATCTTCATTTAAGCCTAATTGCGTAGGTAATAAAGGAATATTGAAAATTTTTTCTGAGTTTATGTGTTTTCCCAAGAAAATAGCTTGTATTCAGTAAGCCGAGCCACATCTTGGCGAAACTCTGCATAGATCTCCACATGTTTAGCATATTTTCTTATATAATTAATGATCACATACCATTTTTTCTGATTTTTTGACTTTTGGCATGGAAAAATTTTGTCTACATAACACTTCACCATGGATATTTGAAACTATAAATAAATATTCTAAGTCTTAGCCCAATTGTATAGTTCATAGTGGATTAGATGACATTTTTTCTGAGTTTGTGTGTTTTAGCAAGATAATAGATTGTCTTTAGAAAACTTAGACAGAGCTAGGTGAAACTCTGCATAAATAACTTCATTTTTAGTCTAGTTGCGTAGGTACAAAAGGAACATTGAATTTTTTGTCTGATTTTTTGGGTTAGCGCGAGAAAATATCATTTATTCAGCAAACTTATCCAGAGCTACTTAAAACTGTTCAAAAATAACTTCATTATTAGCCTTATGGCATCGTTACAAAAGGAAAATTGATCATTTTTCTGAGTGTTTGGGTTTTTGCAAAGAAAATAGCTTGTCTTTAACAAACTTAGCCATAGCTAGTTGAAACTCTGCATAAATAGAGAAATTCTTTAACCGTTTAGGGTTAACTTGCCTTTTTAGGGATGAGCATTTAGGGTTCTCCTACATGCTGAACCTGAAAGTGTGTCCCCTGACATACTGGATCTGAAAGTGTAATTTCAGAAAAATTCTTTAACCTTTTAGGGTTAACTTACCTTTTTATGGATGACTATTTAGGGTTCTCCAACATGTTGAACTTGAAAGTGTGTTCCCTGGCATTTTGAATTTGAAGGTATAATTTTTATGGCGAATTACTAGTCTAAAGAATAATAACGTATCAGGCTTAAGTTACTTACGGGAAAATTCTTTAACCTTTTAGATTTAAGTTACCTTTTTATGGATAACTATTTAGGGTTCTCCATCATGCTGAACTTGAAAGTGTGTTCCCTGTCATGTTGAATCTGAAAGTCTAATTTTCGTGGCTATTGACTATTCTAAAGAATAAAAACGTCTCAGGCTTATGATAATTTCAGAAAAATTCTTTAACCTTTTAGGGTTGACTTACCTTTTTATGGATGACTATTTAGGGTTCTCCAACATGTTGAACTTGAAAGTGTGTTCCCTGGCATGTTGAATCTGAAAGTCTAATTTTCGTGGCGATGGACTATTCTAAAGAATAAAAACGGTTGAGGCTTGATAATTTCAGAAAAATTCTTTAACCTTTTAGGGTTAACTTACCTTTTTATGGATGACTATTTAGGGTTCTCCAACATGCTGAACTTGAAAGTGTGTTCCCTGGCATGTTGAATCTGAAAGTCTAATTTTCATGGCGATGGACTATTTTAAAGAATAAAAACGGTTGAGGCTTGATAATTTCAGAAAAATTCTTTAACCTTTTAGAGTTAACTTACCTTTTTATGGATGACTATTTAGGGTTCTCCAACATGCCGAACTTGAAAGTGTGTTCCCTGACATGTTTAATCTGAAGTTCTAATTTTCGTGGCGATTTACTTTTCTAAAGAATAAAAACTACTCAGGCTTATGATAATTTCAGAAAAATTCTTTAACCTTTTAGGGTTAACTTACCTTTTTATGGATAACTATTTAGGGTTCTCCAACATGCTGAACTTGAAAGTGTGTTCCCTGGCATGTTGAATCTGAAAGTATAATTTTCATGGCGATGGACTATTCTAAAGAATAAAAACGGTTGAGGCTTAAGATATTTATTGCTTAAACATATTTAAAACATTTGAAAAAAATAATGACATATTTAAAAAAAAAAGAAGCTTAATCCATTTGATATGAGGAGGAGCAAGTTTAGGACTTTGGATATCTGATGAATTTTTCCATGTCAGATATCTTTTCCGGTATCCATTGAGAGAAATATCTAACTTCATCTTCTGGGTCATGGACTTAATGCAGGTATTTCTCACATTTGAAGTCTTCTAAATTGAATAATGCTATGTTTTTATCACATTTTTCTAGTAAGAGTTTATCAGTTGGCACGTTTCCCTTAACATAAACAGCTTGCACACCGAAAAAACTGCATATTTCCTGAATTTCCTCTTGTACATGTTTTATTTCATAGCCATTTTCAGTATGTGGTCGTATGGTTTTAGCGTAAAACCCATTTCGATTTATAAAATTTAGTGTTGGACTCCATCTGTTTTTCTCGTACTTATACATATTGTATCTGATGTTCCATTTATAGCAATGAATTTCACGTCGTTGATTGTCTAGGAGTAAGAAAGCTGCTTCGAATATAATGCCAGTTGCGGAATATTTCAGTCCAATATATTCTGTGTCAATCACACCAAACATTATTATATCTGAAAAAAAAGTGTTTAAATTAAATTTCATTTCTATTTTGTCACTATTAAAAGTGCTAATCCCCTCCCCAAAACCTGGATTCACGTCCCTCCGGGAATATGAAAGAAACTTTATCGAAGAAAGCCTGAAAAAAATTTTAAAAACTCCCTTTATTATTTTGTTTTATATGTTTATTGAACTTTTTCTTCTCAAAAATTTTCCACTATCTGTAGATGCCCCTCTTTTCTGCCGTGTTGTTTTCCATTTTGATAGCGATGGGGGTGGGGTATGGCCCCTCCCTGTGTGTGTGTGTGTGTG